>NC_051238.1:19399121-19669121 GCF_015220715.1 Pygocentrus nattereri | reverse complement strand
AGACCAAAAAAATTCCCACATATTTTGTTGTAAAATGTGAACACGTGAAATGAGGCTTAATTATTGCAGCATTTTAACGAAAGGCTGCATTTAAAGGGCGGTGCGGTGGGTAGCGCTGTTGCCTCACAGCAAGGAGGGCCTGGGTTCGATTCCCCGGCCGGGCGACTGGGGTCCTCTCTGTGTGGAGTTTGCATGTTCTCCCCGTGTCTGCGTGGGTTTCCTCCCGGTTCTCCGCAGTCAGGCCAAAGACATGCAGTCAGGCCAATTGGACATGCTAAATTGCCCCTAGGTGTGTGTGTGTGTGTGACCTGCGATGGACTGGTGACCTGTCCAGGGTGTATATTGCCTTCTGCCCGAAGACTGCTGGGATTGGACCCTACAAATCCCCCCTTGTGGTTATATTTCTGAATAATAATATTAATATTATTACTTCATTCTTTCTCTTTACTTCTTCTGTTTTATCTCTGTTATTTCTGTATTTTTTGTTACTCAAAGCAGGGGATGGGTGTTTGGGAGTTGAGTGGTTTTGGTATCACATCACCTTATATTTGTATGAACAGAAAAAATAAATGAGTTGTGAAATTAAATAGAAAAAAATGAATGTCCTCTGAAAAAGGGCAGGGTGGTGATGTGGCCAAGGAATACTGGCCTGGGAAAATTAAAAAAAAAAAAAAAACACGTGCTCGGACGTTCTCCAGGAAACCCTGGATGACAGGTGAGGTGGAGTAGGACACAGTATCTTTGTCATGCTTTTCAGCTGAACTGGCAGCATGCTATAAAGCTAGATTGTAATGCTAGAGAACAGCTAATGTAAGCTAACTAGCTGGATTAGCTTTTTTGCCTTGCCCGCCTTGTGATGGGTCAGTGAATCTGTCACATCACCAAGACTGAAAGGATGCTGGTGCATGAAAAGAGGATGGAAATACTCACCTCATCCTTGTTCTGTCCTGAACCTCAGGGCAGTGCGGCTGCCTTTCAGGGCTTCCCTTATACTGGTAGGTAAAGCACACGGCTGTATGTAGACAGGGGGAGGTGAGAGCCAAGAAACGATGGGGAAAGACTAATTAATGAATAAGATACTGTAGAAAGAAGCTTCTTATGTGTTATTTGTGCTGTTCTCTTAAAGTTGTTTGTCATTGTTTGTTTTGTCTAACCCCTCGCTAGCCAGGGCAACGGTGTAGGTTAACCCCATGGGGCGGGGCTAGAGAGTTAAAAAGGAGGGGAATCCATTCAGGAGGGAGAATGGAAGGGTGTGTGTATGTGGCCTTGCGGCCTCCGGCACAAACTGGCTAAAGCCTAGCCAGAAATATCCAAGGGGGACTGCATAGATACTTGGAAGTGATCCATTTGTCCAGTCATTTTACTTGTTTTTCCTTTTTCTTTTCCACATGTTTTAGTGTGCAATAATAATAAAAAAAAAAAAATCACGTGTGCAAGTTAAAATTGGAGCTCAGCCTGATCTTTTTGAGGGGAACCCAGTCTCTACTTGTCATGCTACAGTGAACTAACGCAGTCCTACAATCTCGACACTGCAACATTCCCACACGCCTCACTACAGCAAATGTTAATAAAAATTGAGAGCTTTGTACAATGCCTGGGAATTCTGTCATCGCTTGATGTCAAAATAAATGAAACTTAGCCACTGCTTTATAGAAATTCACTTTATTTGTTAAAATTCAGATCATCTAAGATTTCAGTACTTGTTTTACTGAATGTGTATCTTGCCGAACAGATCATTAGAAGCTAGCTGTCATGATTTTAGGGGACTTTCTACCATTCTGTCACTTCTCCCCCTCGCCACTGGTCATTTTCTGACAACTCTTCGGCGCCTTGAGCCAGTGGCTCAAAATGGTAAGGCTGAAGACATCCTGCCTGATCAGAAACCCCTTTCCACATCGACGACCGGGATGTCGGTAAAGAAAAATCAGCCTCGGAAGACCTCCCAGTTACAAAAGTGATATTTGATTTTGTTGCTCTCTATAATTTCTGGTAGCTAACATCAGCTAGCTCTGAAAACACAGCAGCCCTCCCGGTTTCTCTCCCAGCCCCGCCTCCAAACCCAAACGTCACTGCAATGCCGCTCCCTTTTTGAGCAGTTTTCAAGGATGAGCTGGGGTGAAGTTAGCCAAAAGTATGGGGTGTAGTTACTATTTAATATAGCGTAGCGTTCTCCTGGCATCCACCAAACCAGGGCTCGTTCATTAGACTGCCAGATAGTGAAGCGTGATTCACTGCTCCAGAGTACAGTGGTGGCATGCTTTACACCACTCCAGCCAGCGCTTGGCAATGCACATAATGGTCTGTGGTTTACACGAAGCTGCTTGGCAGTTAACAGACCATTTCCTGCAGTTTTTGGGCTGCCCAGAGGAAATGAAGCAGATCTCAATATTATATTAATAAGAGATCGCTGATTTCTGAATTGTTTCTCCTAAACCCACCTTAGGAGAAAAGAGATTAACCTCAGCATTTCACTTTAAGACATTCTGGTGGTGAAAGGAGAAAAGCGTAAGTTCTCCTTTTGGCACTGATGACAGATGACCATGAGATGACTTTTTTGACAGGGCAGATCTAGCAGGGCTGAAATTTCATAAACTGACTTTTGGAAAACTTGGTTTCCTATGACATCTGAACTCTTCAGTGTGACTCATTCTACCGTCACTACATTCTACCATCACTTATGTGTTTAATTTATACACCTCTTAGCAGTGGGTGTGCTTGAAACACTTAAACTCAGTAATTAGGAGGGATGTCCACATGTGTTCCACCATGCAGTACTGGTTACTATACGGTCACTTTCATAAACATAAATGCATGGGATGTATATAACCATAAGTACGGCTTATAAATGGAGCTTGCATACAAATTAAAAGTCAACATTTAAACAAACATTTGAACTGTTGATGTAGAATTGTTAATCCCTGCTTTTTTTCTATCATTCTTGTCCAACAGGTTAAAAGCAGTGATGATCTACTATCTGCTATGGCTGGAGGCTCAGCAGGGAACAGCAGCAGTGTTGCCAGAAGCAGAAAGAGTACTCTGGCAGGCACAAATAACACCGAGAACAAGGCCAAGACTGTCTCAGGTACCGGCTTTCTGTCTGCATTTGTCTGGCAGTTAAAGACTTTTAAAGTTTTACAACATTCTTGCATCAAGCTACTTATCTGTAGTAGGTAATTGCTAAATCACTTGTTGCTGATTCTCATTTCTTCTAGAATACACTGAGCTGTATGCCGTTTTTCTTGTTCTAAAAGCTTACATCGCAATTTTGTTACATTTTCTTTGTGAAACTTGACCACATGTTCACCTTTTCATTTTCCATTTCTGTTTTAATCTCAAGGCTCTTCTGCTAAACGTGCCTCCTCTGCAACCTCTAAAGAGCCAAGTTCAAGTCGTGATCGTTTACGCAGCTCTAGAACATCCAGCAGCAAGAAGCTGTCGTGCACAGGCTCAGCTGATGGGGTTCTTCCCAAGCGCTGTTGCCTTCCGGCCCAGGTGTTAGACTCAGAGAGTCGCATGAACAAATCCAAGTCTGACAGGCTTCTTGGTGACAAGTTGGCCCTGGAGACCAAAATGAAGGATCTCTTAGGTCTTGCTAAGAGCAAAGACTTGGAAATTCTGCAGCTACGGATTGAGCTGCGAAATATGAGGATCCAGCTGGGACTGCCTGAGGTAAAGCAACATCTGTACAAACATATTAGAATATGCAAGTGGCAGGACAGTAATACCTAACCTCACTAAAAACTTTTTTAGTTTTTAACTCTTCTGGTGACATATTTTAAAGGTGGGGATAACATCTGAAAGACTTCAGCTACTTTAGGGTAGAGATCTGGCGACACGTTGGATTTTTCTGTCTGAAAGGGCCAAAACTTAACTGGTGTGTTGGAAAAAAGACAGAAATGTTGCTTTCTATATGATGATTTTTAGTGACTGGGCTTGCAGTCAAGATTTGTTGAAGGATAAGATGATTCACCAGTTGTTGACTGACAGAATGTGTGCGGATGCTGCTGATGCAGATGAAAAATAATTTTTAAAAAGTGAATTGTGTCAAAATAATGATTTTTTTTTTAAACCACCCATTTTATGCAAGATACTGTATCAACCTATGATACTATGTCAGATACTATGTCAACCTACACAGGAAAACCTGTTTCAATGAGACTTAAAATGAGGCTGTCATTTTGTACTTGCATAAAAATAGGAAAAACAATTTCTCAAAAATAAGAAATCTGACATGTTTGTGAAAGACCCTTTACAGAAAACCGTGTAAAGAAAACCATATTATATTAATATGCTAAATAAAGTCACCAGTACCAAGCAGAATATATTCCATTAAGCTATGTCTGTTTTAAATAAAAATTTTTATACATTTTTTTTTTATCATTATCATGTGAAATGAGCCTTTTTTAGAGAGATTACCTTACCTATTACCTAGTACAAAGAAAGGTGTTCAGACATATTATGAATTTAAGTAAAATCAACTGAAGAGTAGTCACTATTAATAAAATGGATTTCTGATTTGTTACGGTGACACCAGGAGGAAGAGATGGATAAGAAACCACCAGAGCATGAGACAACAGCGTTGATCATGGCAGCAGATGTAGAGTCCAAACTGCTTCTCCTGCAGGAACAAAATCAAGCAATTCGTGGAGAACTGAATTTCCTAAAGAACGAGAACCGCATGCTCAAGGACCGTCTCAATGCCCTAGGCTTCTCTCTGGAGCAGAGATTGGATGGATCTGAAAAGCTGTTTAGCTGTCCTTCCAGTCCTGAACCATCATCTTCAGTGGGTGCAAGAGGGCATGGAGACTGTGATGCTACCTTGGCATCATCAACGGAATGTTCTGCACCAGGTTCCATGGAAGACCTTCTAACCAGCGGCCAGTGTAGTGGCTCTACCGACAATCTGGATAGTGAATCGAGTGAGATGTACCAGGCGGTCACCTCCAGCGATGATGCCCTAGAGGCCCCATCTGGTTGTGGTTCATCATGTTCCTCTGAGTCTGAGGGTGGAGCCCCAGCAAGTTGTGACCACTCCCGTAAAAGTAGCAGTGGCAACACCAGCGAGGTGTCTGTGGCCTGCTTGACGGAGCGTATCCACCAAATGGAGGAGAACCAGCACAGCACATCCGAGGAGCTGCAGGCCACACTCCAAGAGCTTGCCGATTTGCAGCAGATCACGCAGGAGTTGAATGGTGAGAATGAGCGACTGGGTGAAGAAAAAGTGCTGCTCATGGACTCCCTTTGCCAGCAGAGTGATAAACTGGAGCACTGCGGCCGGCAGATTGAGTATTTCCGCTCACTACTTGATGAGCACGGTGTAGGTTATGCAGTTGACGAAGACATTAAGAGTGGCCGCTACCTAGAGCTAGAGCAGCGTTATGTGGAGCTGGCTGAAAACGCACGATTTGATCGCGAGCAGCTCCTGGGTGTGCAGCAGCATCTGAGCAACACTCTGAAGATGGCTGAGCAGGACAACGCAGAAGCACAGGGTGTAATTGCAGCTCTAAAAGAGCGCAACCACCACATGGAGAGGCTAGTGGAGACAGAGCGCCAGGAGCGCACTCGCATAGCTGCTATGCTGGAGGAATGCAGAGCAAAAGTGGGCAGCAATCAAGCTGAGTTGAATCGCTGCAGGGCCTTGCTAGAGCAGGAGAGACTAAAGGTAGCTGAGCTCTATTCCATCCATAATGCTGGAGATAAGAGTAATATCCGGCAGCTGCTGGAGAGAGTCAGGTTGGATAAGGAAGATGCTGAGGACAAGGTCACCAAGCTGCAGGATGAACTGGGACACACACGTGCTGAGGTGATCCGACTGCAGGACACCCTCAAAAAGGTAAACAGTTTCCAGGGGGTTGTTCTCAAAGCTCTTAAAGTTGTATTTACTACACATGCAGTAGTCGTGAGAGAAAATGACATTTTATATAGAAAATATGTATAATGCATAGAAGATCCCAGGACTA
Organism: Pygocentrus nattereri; assembly: GCF_015220715.1. NCBI lineage: Eukaryota > Metazoa > Chordata > Actinopteri > Characiformes > Serrasalmidae > Pygocentrus > Pygocentrus nattereri. Next base: position 19,663,161 of record NC_051238.1, on the reverse strand, counting down.
AAAACTGAGTCATGTGCATCACTTCCTCTCTAATACTTAATTCCTTTAATGACAGTGCCAGTCCTGTTAGGTCTGGATTTCACCCGTCTCTTGAGTCTTTTGCATTTCACTCTTTCACTCTTTCACTAACTTTGTGCTTTTTAGCTGAGCAAAGCATGACGCTGATATTTCCACATTCCAGGTTGACAACTGTACAGGTCTGTATGTGACCAGTACGACTTCCATGATGGAATATTGTGACACTGACTGAGCAGCAACATCACCAGACCAAACTCAAGAAACTTGTGTGATTGGTGTTATTAAGACAAAGGAAACATGCAACAAGTTATAAATGATGCTTGCAACTTAGTATCCAGTGAGCTTCTAATTGAATTATTTAATTATTAGATTTTACACTTGGGGTGGCACGGTGGTGTGGTGGGTAGCGCTGTCGCCTCACAGCGAGGAGGGCCTGGGTTCAATCTGTGTCCTCTCTGTGTGGAGTTCACATGTTCTGCGTGGGTTTCCTCCGGGTTCTCCGGTTTCCTCCCACAGTCCAAAGACATGCAATCAGGCCAACCAGGATAGGTCCAGCACCCCCCCCCCACCCCCCCCCCCAAACCCTGAGCGAGAAGCGGCTTAGAAAATGGATGGATGGATTTTACACTTTTCTCTTCATTTTAATCACATGCAGTAGTAAACCCCTGTAGGTCTGTACTGCATGATAACTACAAACTAAAGGGTTTTTGTAGTATTGGTTGTACTGATATCAAAGAATGTTGCAATAGGTTATCACTTATGTTTTGGACAGAAAGGAGCTGAATTGTTTGAGCTCTGACAGATGTGGCAAGGTTTTTAGATACATCGGATCAAAACTGCCTACTTGCTTCAGTACAGTCTTCATAGCGTTTCTTGATTTTTGGATTTGAACTAACAGCGTTTATTGCAAGAAATCTGAAGAACCAGGCAGGTGCTGAATTAACAAGCAGTCCGCTGCACAGCACTACTCTGATAATACTGTGAGCCGTTTGAATAGAAATGCAGATCATAAAATAATCCAGATAATCCTGATAAATCATAAACTCACCAAATTGTCCCTGTGTAATTAGTTGCTGATTGTACACTAAACTGTCCCTAGTTTCACTGCAGGATCATGTGTTACTATTACACCATTCCTCTCTTGTGGTTGTCTTTGTAGTTGGATGGAGAATACAGGAACTTTCAGAGTGAGGTTCAGAAGGAACTGGTGGAACAGAAGCGAGCTGTAGAGAAACAACGAGGAGATCTACAGGAGAAAGAAACAGAGATCGCTGACATGAAAGATACCATCTTTGAGCTAGAAGATGAAGTGGAGCAGCACAGAGCTGTGAAATTGCACGACAATCTCATCATCAATGACCTGGAAAGTAAGTTGTCTGGAGAGAGAGGGAGAGAGGAGAGAGGATGGGTGGAGAGTGGGAACAAGGTGTCATGATAGTGCTCATTTCTGTAATTCCCAGCAGGTTATAGGAAGGCATTTTAGAAGGTGACATTACTAAACTGGTACTGTCTGGAAATCAAAATCAAATCTCACTCTGTAAGAAAAGTTTAACTGTGGGGAGTAAGTACATTCATAAGTAATGCCACAGTAACAGTGTTTCAGTGCATATTAGAAAAACTATGATCAGCTTTTTTTCTGACACAGAATATTCCTTCTGCTTGACATGTTAATTGCCTTCATCCATCTCTGTCTCTCTCTCTCTCTCTCTCTCTCTCTCTCTCTCTCTCTCTTTCCAGATTCAGTAAAGAAACTGCAGGACCAGAAGCATGACATGGAGAGGGACATTAAGATACTACACCGCAGGCTTAGAGTGAGTGTTGTCCTATGTCTACTAAATCATTTAAAGGCTGTGTCGATTTCTGCTTCTTTAAAAATAAAACATCTGTCCCAGCAGAAACTACTGATTTGGATAGAGCCTACAGATTATAGAGACAACAGAAAGTGATACTTTTTAAAAAAATCCCACCTCCACATTTAACCCATCCGTGAAGTGTAGTGAATACACACACACTAGGGGGCAGTGAGCACACTTGCCCAGAGCGGTGGGCAGCCCTAGCCACAGCACCCGGGGAGCAGTTGGGGGTTAGGTGTCTTGCTCAAGGACACCTCAGTCATGGACTGTCAGCACTGGGGATCGAACTGGCAACCTTCCGGTCACAGGGCCAGTTCCCTAACCTCCAGCCCATGACTGCCCTGAAGTCCTGGCTATTTATCCTTGAATGTTAACAAATGTAGATTTGTGAATTTTCCATAGTTCTGTATTGTTGTATTTAGTCACTGTTCATAGACAAGCAAGTATCTCCAAAATGGTAACCTTACAAAAGACAAAAACCTTTATTTTCAGTGTAGGTGAAAGTAAAGAGATTTTATCCATAGCAGTTTTGGAGCATTTCTATTGGTCCATTCATCGTGAAATTCTCACATAATATTAAGTACAGCTGCTGAGCACAAGCATCAGTGCTATCACTTGTAGTAGTAGCAGGTAGCACACGAGTAGTCATGTTCTGATGCTGAAGACATTAACGTACGTAGTCTTGTGCCTATTAAACTTCAAATATGCATAATAGTGTGCAGTTGATTTAAAATGCAAGAAAAGTAGTGGAAATTGTCCATTATTGATATTTGTATTGGCCAATACAAGGACTTATTTGTTGATTTTCACTGGCCCAGTGTTTTAGGAAATTCGATGTCTGTTGTTACACTATAAAACACGAGATGGTGTGTTTTCGCAAGTAGCGTGAACGTTGTGATTTTGTTCGATTGGACTAACACAGTACAATTGATATTATACTGTATTAGTATATTTGTCAGTGATTCGTTGTATGGCCACCAGAGGTCTCAGTCCCCAGAGTACTAGCCTTCTTCCACATTAACCACCTGCACCTTATTTCAGTAAATCAGCCACTGCTTAAATACCCCATCCTTTCAGCCAGGCAGTGCAAAGTATTGCCAGTTCACACATGTCTGCATACTGAGCGTTTGGGAATGTCTACCTGTCTTGCGTTTCTGACTCTCTGCCTGGACTTTTGGATTTTTGCCTTTTGCCCCTGTGTTTTGGATGATTGGTTTTCAAACAGACTTACTGGTTTTGACCTGTTTTCTATGCCTTTTGACCACAAGTTGTGGATTGCCAATTAAACCTGCACATGGATCCTTCTTCAGTTTCTGAGTCCGTTGTGTCACAATATTACTGACGAATGAGGTGCTTCCCCTTCTAGACTGTTTCTTAGCATTAGGCGGGCTGTAGAGCGCGGTGGCTTGCAGCTTGTAGCCCTTTTTTTATTTAGCTCAATCAACAACAACCTGTCCATTTGTGTGCCAGGTGGTGAGGCTCGGCGGGCTCAGTAAAACTCTCTCTTGGCTCTTTGTTGACTACATAAATATGTCAGTGGGGTTTTTTGTTCCTCAGTTGACAGGGTGCAAACGTAGCACTGAGAACTGAAATCTTTGCTCGAACACAGTTTGCCCATGTACTTTCTCCAGAAAGTCCCAGTCTCACTCAGGGGAAGGAGTTCGGCTTGTTGTGCATTGCTTTTGCTAGTCAAATATTTGGACACACCTACTCATAAAAGGTTTTTCTTTATTTTTACTATTTCCCACATTTTAGAATTATAGTGAAGACATCACAACTATGACATAACACATGTCATGCTTATTTTGGAATGTTCTTTCTTGAACATTTAAGATGTGTTTGTCTGCGGATGCCCAGCGATCTGGGCCATGTCCATTCATATCTGTTGTAGTTTAGAATGCGATAGTGTTGCATGTGGTAGATGTGTTGGACAGAGGTAGATGTGTTGGAACACCTAGAATACCTAGTGGAACACCTGTATTAACACATACCAGCTTCTTGCAGTATGTAAAATACGCTTCTAATTTGTAGTCAAAACTTGTAGTCATTATCTTCAATAGGGGTTCTGTTATTAGAGGGGTTGTCAGCAGTTATGCAATATTTTAAGATAGCCAGTTTGTGAGTGACAGGTGTCTTGGCAACAGCTGGTGTACAAGCCATGGGAATACGAGTCATTATATTACCATGGAAAAATATGCTTTGAAAAAAAGAGCAATGCTGTATTTGTCTTACAAATTTCATTTGCATTTAAGTCTAAGCTTGTTTTTCAGATTATGACAAATGCATAACCACTTAGGCAAGCTATATATAATACAATTGTTTTAGATAATAGGTTCAATAATTGATATATACAACGTATAATGACATTTTCTTTCCTTTCCAGTATTATTAAATATAGGAAAATAAGTTTTTAGCTCAAAAATGCAACTGATATGAGAGACAATACTTTTCCTAATGTTCAAAAGGCATAAGTGCAGTTGTGTGGAAACCTGTAATAGTATTTATTTAGATCGTTTATACATTTAAAGAAGAGTCTGATGTAGTCTCTTCCTTGTACCTGCTTTCGCTTAGTTAAATTACCTTTCATTAATAGATGGTTAGATTTTACAGGTAATATGCAATATTGAACATTTGGTAGAAAAAAAAGAAAGCAGCCCGTCATTGGACAGAAGTATTTCGATTAATCACTGATAACAGAGCTACTTTTAGAAGCAGTTATCTGAGAATCAGAGTAACAATGAGAAACAGATCTCTGAAAATCAGTTGCTGTTTCCAGTGAAAACTCTCGTTGGAACACAACCTTTGATTCTGATTGTATTTTTAAGATGGTGGAAGACCATTTAGAGAGCTGCTTTGGCTTGTTAAAGATGAGATCTTAGTCTATTAGGATGACAATGTCTTTTGGACTTTGGTTTGTAGAGCCCTTCAGTTTCATTTCAAGAAAATTGTGCCTCGTCTAATTATTGTGTGTTCCATGTGCTGACATGGTGGGTGTATCGGACTGTAGTCATCTAAGGAGAGAGTTATAATATGTTTATGTATCATCTACAAACTATGGTGTTTTTGTTGTTCTGTTGGATTTGGGGCAGGTGGGGCCATGCGCTTCTAGCTCCAACACCCGCTACCAACAAGCATCACAGAAAATTCCTATTTGACTCATATTTGTCCTTCATTGCTTGTTAAGTGATACTTTTTAAATTCCACCTCCGCATTTAACTCATCCGTGAAGTGAAACACCACACACACACTAGTGAATACACACACTCTAGGGGGCAGTGAGCACAGTTGCCTGGAGCGGTGGGCAGCCCCAATGGAGCAATTGGAGGTTAGGTGTCTTGCTCAAGGACGCCTCAGTCATGTGCTGTCGGCTCTGAGGATCAAACCGGCGACCTTCCAGTCACAGGGCCAGTTCCCTAACCTCCAGCCCATGACTGCCCCCTGTTGTCACAGTTTCCACTTTGACTTGCTTTGTTTTGAAGAATTTGCTCTTTTGTGGGTGTTTATGATGTTATTAATCCAAGAAAGTAACAAGGTCCAAGAATAAAAGTGGGCTGTTTTATGACTTATAGGACAGCACTGAAGACCCAGTCATGGCTTTTCCCTTCTTTTAATCTGCTTCTGGTCTCTGCCTTTCCCAGTAGATGGAGCTATTGTCCACACTCAGTATTGCATGCTGAACAGTGCTTAAGTGAGTGACATTTCAATAAACTTATTATTTATTGTTTTTAACAGTTGCACTTATATTTTTGTATCTGTAGCTACAGCTTATCCATCAATAGAAATTGATCATGTTGTCTTTTATTGCATTATTGTCTATTCCCGACAGTAGACTTCTGACTTTCAGCACTGGATGTCATAACTGTAAGCTAATACTCTTGCTGAGAATATGCACCTTGTGGCATCTGTAGCATTTATGCTAACAAACTAAACAATTCAATAGCACAGAAAATTTGGAAGCACACAGCAGAGTATTTTAAAACATTTTTTATTCACAATTGATCTAGCTTTATAAGATGTGCTGTGCAGATATAAAATACTGTGTCTTTAAAACCATTATTTAAAACCATGTACCTTGCCATGTTTTGTGTTTTATAAAGAATATGTTATTAGAAAGAAGTTGTAGACACAGTAAAATTAACAAGAGTTTTAAAAAAGTAATTAATATCTTGTGAGTTACTTTGAAGAACAAAGTTTGGTTCCAGATTTCTTATCAATGCCCCCAGGCATTTGTTAAATTCCATCACCAGCAAACTGATTTCATCAAGCACTGATTAGTCAAGCTTGGTATTACATAACACTCAAATCAATACAGGGCTTTTGTAGCACATTGAGATGCATAAAACTGACAACACGTTGCATTAAGGGTCAAAAATTAGCGGTTATTGTATCCTTAATAGCATAATTATTATATATGTTAATTAAAGGCTCATTAAATACATTGTTAACTGAAAGTTTGGTTTGTTATTAGTTCATAGTGTTGCATTGTGGTCAGTTGTATAACTTCTATATCGCTGCTGTCGGAAGAAAACCATGTATCTCCAAAAATAGTAACTTTACAGGAGAAGGAAAAAACATACTTCACTTTCAATGTAAGTCAATGGAACCAGAATTTTTCCCATGTCATTTTGGGTCATTTCTTTTAGGCCATTCATCATAAAATTTACAAACAATGTAAAGAGTAACAGATACTTTCAAATTATGTCAAAAACTGAAAAATGCCAAAAATGAAGATACAAGGTTTTCTTCAATTAACCAGCTTGTCCAAGACAAGTTTGCTCTATCATCAAGTGACATATTTAGATATTTACAAATTAGACATTATATTACAAAAAAAAAAAAAAACTGGGACATTACTAAAGGGCAACTAACCAACGTAGAAACCCATTTTATAAATTTGTCTGAACATCTATAAAAAAAATGATTGGCTGTCAAGACAACACTTTACATCTCAAAGGACGATGGGAATTGGAACTGAATACAGTAGTGCAGGAAGAAGTTGGGGAAAATGTATGTTCCAGATGTCACAGGGGGGTTGGGAGCCAGTTATAGAAAGAATTCGACTGGAAGGTTAAAATGAGGTATTTCAGGACCCCACTGGTTGCATGTGTTTTTTAAAAAGAAATCTACCAATAAATGTTGGAGAAACTGTAGTATGGTTGGTGATTATACTCATATGTTCTGGGACTGTCCAACAATATAGAAAGACATTCTGGAAGAATATTAAAGAGGAGTTGGAGAAAATTCTAGAAGTTCATATTGCCATGGACCCATTACTGTTCTTGTTGGACGTGTTACCTGAACACATGTTTACCAGTGACCAGTGCTACATACTGCATGTTCTGTTGATGGTTGCAAGAAAATTAATTAGAGTTAATTGGAGGACGCCTAATCCCCCAACGATTGTACAGCGGTTACAAAGAGCCAAGCATGTTTATATGATGGAACACATGACAGCCCAGTTTCAATTAAAAGTTCCTGTTTTTATAAGAAGATGGAAACCTGTCATTGTTGACATTAGTTAGGGGTGGGCCTTTTTTTCTCCTCCTTCCCCCCTGATTATATGTGAATATGTGTATGGAGCTATAGAATATGTGGATATGTATATGTGCTCATGTTCTGTGAAGCTCCATTCTCAAGGTGTTATATGTTAATAGCCAGTCAATGTGTGTTAATGGCAATAAAGTTTAAAAAAAAAATCATTGCGACATATGTAGCATCTACATTTTTATACTAGTTTGAGGTTTTTCAGGATGTCCACACAATATTGAACCCAAAAATGTTCCTGGAGTCTGGAGGTCAAGAATTATTTAAACAATGTGGATATTTCTAAGCAATATGGATGCAACATGCCGATTAAGCTCTTCTGGGTTTATGTTAATTCACATAAATGGCTATAGATTGTGAGGGCTTTGGCCAATTCTCATAAATCTTAAATATATCATATCTCACATGATTTTGAGGAAGCCCACCAAGTTTGACACAAATTCGAAAGGGGAAGCTAGAGTAACCAAATCGCAGTACAATATGTGACCTTCTTTATGGTTTTCCTGCAAATGCAGTTTGGAATATATCCAATTTTGCCAGCATTGATGTTCCAACATTCATATACTCCGAGCATGGTTATTATCTGCCCTTGTCTTCTACATCTGAGCACTGGCTTATTATCAAGAGTAGAGCAGAAAATACTGTGTATTTTAATGAAATATTGTAAATGATTGCTGTGTGGACAGTTCTAGCCGTCAAAGGGGGCTCCTTTGAATTTTGATGATGGCAAAGCTTTCCTGTTAATACAAGATTTATTTAGCAATGTTTCAGATGGAATTTCCACGACAATCTACAATACCATGTCTTGTGTTTGTTGGTGCATTCAGGAGGAGTCTGCAGAGTGGCGGCAGTTTCAGGCTGATTTGCAGACAGCTGTGGTTATTGCCAATGACATCAAGTCTGAAGCTCAGGAGGAGATAGGTGACCTGCGACATCGCCTGCAAGAGGCCCAAGAGAAGAATGACAAACTCTGCAAAGAGCTGGATGAGGTTAAAAACCGAAAGTAAGAAGTTATTTCATAGCAAATGCAGATGACATTCACTTTATTCATGTAATCATGTGTGTATGTGTGTATAAATATTATGTTAAACAATATACACAGTGATGCTAGTGCAGCGAATTGGTGATTCTGAGAGTAAGACAGAAGTTCTTGCGTGAGATAACATGCATTCGTTTGAGGTCACCGAACGGTAGGTTTCACTGTATCGTAATAAAAAGAAAAATACATTATAGGCATAAACATACATGCTAATTACAGCTCATTCTTCTGTGGGATTTGCAGTGTTATGTTAGCTAGCCGTGGTACACATCCACTTTCACTTGCACTCAAGGATTTTGCCGACTTGCTAGGTTATACAATATGATGCACCAAATGAAAATGTTTTGGAAAAACAGATCACACTTGCAAATTTATATACATAGTAAAATAAATGAAATAGCCAAACAAACTACAACTTCCTATTAACAAGGTAATTCCTATAGGCATGAACTGCCGAAGTATTTATGGCAAACCCCTATATTATTACTAATAAATGCAACACTCTCAACAGCACCTGAACAGTGGTTCTTTAAATACTGTATGATCTAAGATGGTAGGATGTCAAATTATTGTTGTATATCTGTTAAACCTTGCAGACAGGATGAAGAGCGTGGCCGTGTGTATAACTATATGAATGCCGTGGAGCGGGATCTGGCTGCATTGAGGCAAGGCATGGGGCTAAGTCAGCGTTCTTCCACCTCCTCTGAGCCCTCACCTACAGTCAAAACTCTTATCAAGAGCTTCGACAGTGCATCCCAAGGTTACACACAATACTCCATAATACACCTTCTAATTTAGATCTAGTACATCGTAGTCCGTGGCTTCATTCACTGTTAAACCAGATCACAGGACTCATGACTTGCATTCCCAAAAGAATGTGAGATCTGAAATGGTTTTTGAAGCTGCTTCTTCATTTGCTTTTTTCTGTGATTGCAGGCCCAGGTGTAAATGCTTCAGCAGCTGCTGTTGTTGCCGCTGCTGCTGCAACAACCACAGTGCCTGCTACATCCTTAACACGCAACCCTCTCAGTCCCAGCCCCCTAAAGACCCCCCCTGCAGCTGCTGTATCACCTATGCAGGTACCCCAGCTGCACAGTTTGGTTACATATGAAATAGAGACGTTGTTGGCTGTGTAGTCCTATGTGGCAAGCACTTTCCACTCATTCCCATGACCTTTAGTACCGCATTGGCTTTGTTTTTCACTTTTGACAGAAGTTTATGCCGTCTTCTCCACTGGAAAACTGGACTGGACCTTAATCATACCACTGATGCAAAACTAATATGTACAATAATAATAAGTTCAATTTATATAGCGCCTTTCACAAACCCAAGGACGCTTTACATCATCATCATAGAGGTAAACATATAAAATTCACACTACAGAGAGGAAAAAAGGAAGGTTTTTAGCAGGGATTTGAAGGAAGACAGAGAAGCTCTGAAAGATCTGCCACCCATTGTAATGGGGAGCGAGGAGGCGGACGTATATGCGGAGATAAGCGACTTTTATTGTGGGCAAGTCCAGGGTCATTGTCTAAACGGTCCAGGGTCATAGAGCCAACACGGACTGATCGGGGGACAGACATGACAGAAACTGGAATCAAACAAGCATAACAGAACAATCAACAGTACAAAGACCAGCGACCAGATGGGGGAAAACACAGGCTTTAAATACAAGAGGAACAGGTGGAAACAATCAGGGGTGGAGTCATGAAACAAGAGGGCTGGACTAAAAAACCAAAACAAAGAACACGTGGACAGGACTGGGAGGGGCCAATCATGACACCCATAGTAGAAAGTCTAGTTGAGGGAACTGTGAGGAGTCCAGCATTAGGAGATCGGAGAGCACGAACAAGAAGTACAAGAAGTTCTAAAATAAGCACACGTTGCTAATTGTCTGTTACCTCCACTAAGGTTACTAGCATTTGTTTGTGAGGAGGCACTAAACTGATTTTAAGCATGTTAGGTTAAAAAAATACAGTATATAAAAAGCTGAGTTAAAGCATTTTTTCCTTGATTCATCACAGGTCTTTCAAAGAGTATAAGGAAATATATTAAACTAAGGAAAAAAAGAGTTGGACACATCTTCTGTAACCTCCAGTTGCTAAAATGTGTCTCTGGTCTCATGGTTATCATCAGGGGCGTAGCCAAAACCTTTTCAATGGGGTGGCAAATTTAGATCTGGCTATTCTATTGGGGTGGTAATCTGCTAGGGTGAGAAAAGATATGCAGTGACATTAGGAGAAAATAATATTTGGCAGGACAGCAAGCATTAGCATGAAATCATCATCATCATCGTCATTAACCGCTTAGTCCAGCATGAAATCTAGACTGCATTATTAAACAAATACTTTGCTGTAACAAATAGTCAGCTTTTAATGTCTAAACAATAGACATTACTATACAACAGTAAATTTTAGTACTCATCTTTGATAGTTACCTCATTTTACCATCATGCAGCCTTCATATAACAGAGCAGCACTGCTGAGTGCACTAGCTAAATTATTAATGCGGTCATAATTCTATGAAGATGAACAAAATAATGGTGCTATTAATTGGCTAACCACATTTTTACTTTTGCAGGTTCTCTCTGAAAAAAACTGAAACTGATTTTATACTGTTTTCCATTATGTTATATGAAAAATATTATTTACTATTACTATTTCTACTACAGCAGACCACAGTAGTCATGTCGACGTTTTGTAGTCCGCCCCATGCTTTTGTGCCCATATTAGGAACTCCGGGCCTAAGCTTCATTTCTCTATGGCCAGAACGAATAGGATTTTCGGACAACCGTCTCTGTCACACCCTGTGTTAAACAGAAATGTTCAGAACCCAATACATTTTGTCCTGTAAACATTCTGCTCTCGAATACCACTGGATGCTCTGAATTATGAGGTCGTTACAGAGTTGAAATATGAATATTGCTACATGTGAGTTAAAGCTACTGCGCAAGTCATTAGACTGGCATCCTCCTTAAGCAGGTTATGATTGAGGCTCTCAGAATATGCTAATTATTATTTTAATGCTGGTAACTTTTTTCCGAGGACATTCGCAGCTTTTTGTCCACCTTATGTTTGTAAACATTGTAAACCATCCATTTTTGTAAAGCTGCTTTGTGACAACATCAGTTGTAAAAAGCGCTATATAAATAAATTTGATTTGATGATTTGATTTGACTTATGTGGTGCAGCAGTCACATTCTGAACTGCTGCGCTATTTAAGGTGGAGCGGCGAAATTTGAACAAGCAGCCAGTGAAAAAGAAGCTGACTTCAGCTTCATGGAGCGTTGAAAGGCCTGATAGGAGGATGTTTCTCTATTTCCGCTTAACAGCTGAGTGACATTAACTTATATTTGCTGTTTATCAGAGCCAACAGGTCAGTAGTTTGTTTCGTTTGCTAATGTTTGTGATGACTAGTCACAGTCGTAGCACCATTTAAGGTGGAACCGGAACATTCAAACAAGAAACTGCGAGAAAAGCAGCTTAACTCATCCTTGTAGTTTTAACACGGGTAGTATAAGGAGTTTTAGTCTATCAGCATATCCTGCCTACATATTTTATGTATGGGTATACCTGTAAATATGTGCTACAGTAGAACGTTTCGATAAGGTAGCACAGCTCGTCTGAGCACCACTACAGCCCGCCTTAGTTTCATGTAGCTTTAGAGACATCAAATTGATGCGCTGTAGCTTTAATTCACATGAAACATTATTAGTATTATAGCTCTTTAATGACCTCCTAATTCGGAGGACTCAGTGGTATTCGGGAGAAAGACGTACACAGAACAAAATAAATCAGGTTCTGAACAATTTTATTTAACACAGGGTGCAATAGAGACGACTTTTTCGAAAACAATTTTCATTCTGGCTGTAGAGTAATTTACCTTCGACCCGGAGTTCCTAACATGGGCATAACGAGCACTACAGAATGACACGTGACTACAGGGGTCTGTTTCTACTCTGTGATAACTCTGTAAACAGTGATGTTGCAGTAATCCACACAGAGCACAAAAATGCTATATTATTTAGGTGCTTTTAAATGTTTTCCTAATGTAGATGTTGGCAGCTTTCTTAAACGAAACAAACAAGAAAAGCATTAAGGTTTTGTGCAGCGCTCACTCGCCTGTATGCTGATTAATGATCACAGCATCAGGTCATAAATCATTGGTGTCTACCCTAATGGCAGATTTTCACCATAAAACCGTTCACACAGAGAACTTTTCTGCAGTTCCTGCTTTATTGATAACTGACTTTGTTTAACTGGGGTGGCGAGAAGGGTGGCTGCACTTCACAGAATGATGGCACTGGCTTTCCCTTGACTGTTTCTAGAATCCCCTTTTTTTTGTAGTTGGGCAATTTATCCGCTCTCAAAAATGTGCATCTGCCAAAGTAATTTATGTTTGTATAATAAAATGTGTTCAGAGGTATTCCTCTGTGTGTCCCCAAACTTTTCATTGTCATTCACTTTTCACTGAATGACATCAATGCTTTTAGCCAAGTGCTACAGATGCAATCAGGCAGCCTGAGCTGATCATTTGACAGACATAGCAACAGTAACTAGACACATTTTGGATTGTTTTTAAAGGGTTAATGATATTTAATTGATATTCACAGTGTCTGGTTTGTGGTTGTTTACAGAGGCATTCCATCACAGGCTCTCTGGCTTCTGCAAAGCCCCTTTCCTCCCTCACAGAAAACAGACCCAGCTATGCTGACATCAGCATGCCAGGTGCGCCTGCAGCTCTTCTTAACGCAAGTCACATGTCCTTATTATATACTAACAAAGCCAGCTATGTTCATGTTTTAGAGAAGTTGCTCTTTTGGGGGGATTTGCAGTAGGTGTGCAAAAGCATCAAAGGGTAGGATAAGCAAATACTTGCTGTTTTCCCCTCTTCCTCTTAGATTTATATTTATTATTATATTTATCATTTATATTTGTTTTGATTGTATTTTTATCTAGTATATTTAATTCAATTTATTTTATTAATAACGTCCATCAAGGATGAGTTTTGTGAACACAAGCCACCTCTAGGTTGTTTTTGTGCTTCAAAGCAAAATTGTTTTATTTACTTTAGAATGACGTAAGACATGCGTGTTATGTTGCACGCTTACTCTTATCTCTCTCTGCAGGTGAGCATCTACTTCGAACAGCCAGTGGGAGTCGTCCTACCTCTGTTCACCAAAGAGTCTCCAGTTTGGACTCTTCCAAAGCCATTTCAGGTGCATTTTTCTTCTCAGAGCAGTGTAAACTTGTCACATGCATTTTAACAAGGCGATTTGATTACTGAAATTCTTTTTTTTATGGGGCTTCTGACAAAAACAATCCATCCTCTACAACTCTTACAAAAAAGAGAGCTAATATCACTGCCATTGCACTGGCTACCTGTGTCTTTTGGGACAGATTTCCATATTCTGTTTCTAGTTTTCAAGGCTCTGAACGACAGCATCTGTTCCAACACAGGATTGTAGATCTGCAGATACTCACTTTCTGCAGATATCTTCTTCTTCTTTCGGCTGCTCCCTTTAGGGGTCACCACAGCGGATCATCTGCCTCCATCTTGCCCTATCCACTGCCTCCTCTACTTTCACACCAACCATCTCCATGTCTACCTTCACTACATCCATAAACCTTCTCTGAGGTCTACCTCTTCTCCTTCTACCCGGCAGCTCCATCTCCAACATTCTTTGACCAATATATCCACTATTCCTCCTCAACACATGTCCAAACCATCTCAACCTGGCCTCTCTGGCTTTATCTCCAAACTGCTCCACCTTCACTGTCCCTCTGATCTGCTCATTTCTAATCTTGTCCAGCCTTGTCACTCCCAACGAAAATCTCAGCATCTTCATCTCCGCCACCTCCAGCTCAGCCTCCTGTCTTTTAGACAGAGCCAATACATCCAAACCATACATCATAGCAGGACGCACTGCTGTCTTGTAAACCTTCCCTGTCACACATCAGTCCTGACACCCGTCTCCACCCACTCCATCCTGCCTGCACCCTCTTCTTCACCTCTTTTCTACACTGTCCATTGCTCTGGATGGTTGAGCCAAGATATTTGAAGTCATCCACCTTTACGACCTCTACTCCTTGCATTTTCACTTTCTGCAGATATAATCTGTAATATACAGAAAAACGTGAAGAGGCTTCTTTTGGTAATTTGGAAATGTATCTTTTTCTTTTTTTTTTAGCATTTGATTAAAACAGTGCATCTCTTTGATGTTTATCTTTTTAATTAAATCTGTGTCATTGTCTTATGTGGTTTGAAGTAAAAATGAATGAATAATAATTTCTTCTATTAATGTCATGCTTTATCATTTGTTTGCTTTATCATCTATATGCACTTTGAGTAAAGATTATTATTATTATTATTATTATTATTATTATTATCCTTTTGCTTCCCAGTCTCTAGAAGGAGCAGTGAGGAGGCGAAGAAGGATCTAAATGTTCCGGACAGTGGGCCCATCCCTTCTCTAATGACCTTAAGTTCTGCAGTGTCTTCTCTTTCCCTGCCCTCCTCGTCCCCTACAGCCTCGGTCGCTCCTACAGCACGTAGTCGCCTACGGTACCTACTCTACTCTCAGTCCTCACTTTGCTTTGCCCAAATTATAATTATGTTCTAAATGTTTAATGTGATAATTGTCTCACTGGAAATGACAAATGTGTAATACTTGTGTTGCAGAACTCATAGTTTTAATATGTTTGAACTAATATTTGGGGCCTCATTCGAGTGACTCTCCCTGTATAATACCAATACCAATAATATAATAGTATAATACTGATATCCACTCTCAGAGCAATTTAATCCCATACAGCTGAAACAGTGATTACTCTCCCAGAAAGAGGAAGAGAATGATGGAATGGATGCTGAGATGAGAGAGAAGGAAGGTAGTTAAGGAAAATCCACAGTTTATTAGGACTGTTTGTGTTGTGAGATCATCCCATAAACACCATGTGACAACAAGCTATTCAGAAGGGAAGAATCATAACAGTAGTAGAAGAGGGAATTGAAGTGTGTGAAGTATTTGACACCGTCACAAGAAGCACATGGTGTGCTCAAAAATGCTTTGCTGCTCGTATTCCTGAGACCCCCAGGACATTCAGTGGCATTCAGTGGAGTTCTCAAAATAATCAGGCAATTGAAACCAACATGAAACCAACTGACAGAGGGATTTCTCAATGGGACAGTCATTCAGAACGTTTTCAATCAATCAAGAAATGGTTGATGGGAAAATAAGCATTTTAAGCCTATTGAAAAATGAAGAGGACATAATAAGATTTAAATAGTAGTGGCAACCAGTGGTCCCCTTTTTAAAAACACATGAAATCTGGTGAAATGTTGATATCTCTGAGATTTACACTCACTGGCCACTTTATTCAGTGTTCAGTTGCTTGTTAACACAAATAGTTAATCAGCCAATCACATGGCCACAACTCGATGCATTTAGGCATGTAGAGGTGGTCAAGACAACTTGCTGAAGTGCAGACCGAGCATCAGAACGGGGAAGAAAGGGGATTTAAGTGACTTTGAATGTGGCGTGGTTGTTGGTGCCAGACGGGCTGGTCTGAGTATTTCAGAAACTGCTGATCTACTGGGATTTTCACACACAACCATCTCTAGGGTTTACAGAGAACGGTCCGAAAAAGAGGAAATATCCAGTGAGCGGGCAGTCGTGTGGACGAAAATGCCTTGTTGATGTGAGAGGTCAGAGGAGAATGGGCAGACTGGTTCCAGATGATAGAAAGGCAACAGGAACTCAAATAACCAACCAAAATCTCTGAGGAACGTTTCCAACACCTTGTTGAAAGTGTGCCATGAAGAATTAAGGCAGTTCTGAAGGCAAAAGGGGGTCCAACCTTTCACTAGCAAGGTGTACCTAATAAAGTGGCTGGTGTGTGTATGTTACTGCAGTGCAATCTGGGTCTTTCCTTCATATACAAGTCTGCAAAGACACGTAATGGAAATAATTGACATTGTTAGTCAAACATTTAGTCGTGCAACACAGGTTCTGCTTTTAAAGCACATTATTGACTGTGTGTGTACATTTGCCTGTAAAGGGGGCTAAGGTCAGCCACAACACTTGCCATAATGATGAATCTGTGCCCCTCAGGTGTAATTTATCAGTGATGTCTTGAACAGGTCTAGATCTAGAACTTTTAAGATTTTTTCTAGATCTTTTAAAGTGACTGTCAGAATAAATATATTTCAAAGTTTGTAAAGCATATTTACATTTAGCTTTGCCTGTTTACAACACCATATGACAAAACAAATACCCCAAAATGAACCATTAAATGTATAGGTATGAAAAATTTGATTTGTGCTTTGTTTTAACTTAAATCTTAATGTTTGAGTGCAAGCAGAAATAACACATTTGCTTTTTTCAGAGAGGAGAGGAAGGATCCTTTATCAGCCCTGGCCCGAGAGTATGGAGGCTCTAAGAGGAATGCACTATTGAGATGGTGTCAGAAAAAGACAGAAGGTTATCAGGTACAGGCTTCTGACTTTTATTCATTAGTGATGTGTATCCTTGCTTAGTGAACATTCTGGCAGACCCTGGAATATACACTGTTCATTCGCTTGTTAACGCAAATAGCTAATCAGCAAATCACACGGCTGCAACTCAATGCATTTAGGCATGTAGAGGTGGTCAAGACAACTTGCTGAAGTGCAGACCGAGCATCAGAATGGGGAAGAAAGGAGATTTAAGGGACTTTGAACGTGGCGTGGTTGTTGGTGCCAGACGGGCTGGTCTGAGTATTTCAGAAACTGCTGATCTACTGGGACTTTCACACACAACCATCTCTAGGGTTTACAGAGAACGGTCAGAAAAAGAGGAAATATCCAGTGAACGGTCAGTTGTGTGGACGAAAATGCCTTGTTGATGTGAGAGGTCAGAGGAGAATGGGCAGACTGGTTCCAGATGATAGAAAAGCAACAGGAACTCAAATAACCAACCAGAATCTCTGAGGAACGTTTCCAACACCTTGTTGAAAGTGTGCCATGAAGAATTAAGGCCGTTCTGAAGGCCAAAGGGGGTCCATCATTTTACTAGCAGTGGCTGGTGAGTGCATGTAGGGTGCAGAAGATCTCAACCATATAAATTACAATTGGGATAACAACAACAATTAAAATAAGTTTTAAACAAGTCACTTCCTGCAAATTTGCAAAAAATGTTCAGTTTACTTTTTTAGTACTAGACAGGGATAGCTTCTCCAACTACTAGGTGCTGCTTTAAGGCAGCAGCAGCATGGTGTCACATGGAACACCACCACACAAGATAAATTTATATGTAGATGTGTTACTGTTTTTGCAAAAACCCACTAATAGAATTTACAAATACTGACTTTCATATTTGTATTCTGTGTACAGTTATTATTGGAATATGTAGTTCTGTGTCTCTTGACTTGCTACAGTAGAGATTAATGTTGCAGTTGTAACTGCACCATCTAAAAGCTTTTATGTCAGAATTGTCTAGGCTGTGACTTGAGACCTCTACAATTAAACCATCGGCCAGTATCCTGGCCTCCTAACTCATTCTTTTGGGCAAGGAGAAAGATTTGAAACAATTCATATTATCTTAAATGTAACTGTAACTGTACTACATTGCAACAATATAAGTCTTGCAATGCACATTTAATCCAGGCAGTGAGATATTTCATCTAAACTTTATACAGCTATTAAAAACAATAAGAAGTGATTTGAATCATTAGACTGATTTCTCTGTATCAAAAGTATTAGCAGTAAAATTCAAATGAAAAATGATTCAAATGAATTATTGACTTGCAGTGATCCCTGCTGAGCTCAATATGAAACAGACGAACCTTTAGATACATAGATATTGAAGTTTTAATAAGGGCAACAGAAAGAAAACAAACTCTTCAAGATAATTGTAGCCTGTCCTAAAAAAATCAGTGGTGTCACTACAAAAGCTCCTGAAACTGGAAATGCAGTGAAATTTCTATCACAAGCCTATTAGGAGTGTAACGTTATGCTTTTGCACAACATGAACATGGCAGTGTGGGTTGTTGATTGGTGCTGGTTGTTTGTTAAGTCCTAATATTAACAGTATGCCCGTTCTCCACAGTGTATTGTGAGGTCTCCATGATGCATACTTTTTTCTCCATCACAGTAACACAATGTACTGTTACACCTTTACGTAAGTCTATGGTGCCTCCTAAAGCACACAATACCCTTACTATTTAAACCTGTCATCAGAACTTGAGATCTTGGAAATGTATAATCCAGCAGTAATGTTATTGTTTGGTCTAAGTGTGTCCTGGTGGCCGTGGTATGAAACAGGCATATGAGGCTGTCATATAGATTTAAGAGACCAAGTCCTCTTCAATGTTTGTGGAACCAGGTTTAACAAGAATAAGTGTGTGGATCATTTTGAAATGTGTCAAATGTATTCCAATGTTTTTGGGGTTTTTTTGCCAGTTTTACTTGGGTATTACAATATTTGTGCCTGATTAACAGAACATTGATATAACCAACTTCAGCAGCAGCTGGAATGATGGGCTGGCCTTCTGTGCTGTTCTTCACACATACCTACCAGCTCACATACCATATCAGGAACTCACTAGCCTGGACAAGGCAAGCACTGCATCAAGACTGACACATAATACATGTATCTACAATATCTACAAATGTTTACTGGAATCACAGAATCTTAAAACATACTGCAGCTGGAAAATTTTATCGCATTCTGACAGTGTTGTTTTTTCACTTGTAGAGACGTAACTTCACTCTGGCTTTCCAGGCAGCTGAAAGCGTAGGAATCAAGTCCACTTTGGTAAGAGTCTACTGGTTAGTAAAACTGTACATGGCAATTTAATTTACTGATTTTGACCATTGAAATCTTCTTTAAATATTTCTCTGTTGTTATTATTATTATTATTATTATTATTATTATTATTATTGTTGTTGTTTTTGAAAAAAAATCTGCTTGTCCTTGTTCCTCTATACCTCTATCCCTGGAACCTTATATGGGGCATTGTTTCAAGCTGCTCATGTTTTGGCTTCTTTGAAGATATTGCCAAACCTGATGTGCAGGTTTTGAGTGTAAAGGTTTTGCGATGTGCTTGTCTGTTTTTCACCGTCATGCCATCCTTTACACGGTTATTTTCATCTCTTACATTGCATCCTATTGACTACTTATCTGCACTTATCTGTCTAACCCTGATTTTTAATCCCTCCATCATTGCATAAAAACCCATTGTCTACCATACTATTCTGATAGCGTACATCTATGCATTCTGCTGTCCCAATAATATTCATATGTAATTTTCCATAAATCTGTAAATATCTATAAATTTGTTAACTGAAAAGGAATAAATAACAATCCAAATATTCTTCAAAAAAGAAAGAAAAAAGTATGAAAATATATCATGTCATTATTATTAAATTAATGAAGTATCTTGGTGCGTCAGCATTTTAATGTTGATTTTTAAGATTAGCTACTGTAATGGCAGTTAGATCTTTGTCTCTCCCACCCTCTCTCTGAGTTGTTCTCTTTGTTTCCTTAGGATATCAATGAAATGGTCCATACTGAAAGACCTGACTGGCAATGTGTAATGACATATGTCACAGCTATATACAAGTACTTTGAGACCTGAGAACGTCGCTTTCTCTGACCAAGCCACTCTGGTCACTGTCTCTGACCACGGTTTTCCAACCAAATCTACCCCTCGCACTAGTAACTTCAAAAATAAGGAACTGAGTTGATGAAAACACTACATACTGTCCTGTTTTATGAGTTTGCCATTTCTGCATGGGTCCTGTGTAGGTTCCTCAGTTTGGGTGATGAGATGGATTCAGACTACAGAGATTGTGAGGAACCTGAGTAGCCTTCGTGCCTTGTCCTTTTTTCCACCTTAGCTTTACACACTGTCAAATGCAGTGTGGAAATTAGTCAAAGTCAATCCTTAAAATGCTTCAGGCTTAATAAGGGCTTAGAAAGAAAGACCAAAATGTTCCAGAGCAGAACAGGGATTGTGAACCACTGATCAGCCAGGAAAGTACTGGCATTTTGTTTTTTTTTGTTGTAGGGTGTTTGGTAATCTGCATTAATTACATAAGACTTTTTAGAAACTGTTGGGCCAGAGTCTATAATGAATCTGACCATTGCTTAAAACACTACAATAAGCTTATGTATGCTCCCAAGCCAGGTTTACTTTAGTACCCTACTGGATGAAATACATTATTTGTCCAAAAGTTTATAGACACCAACTGGTCCAATGTTTCTTCTGAAATCAAGCAGCCCACTTGCACCCCTACCCACACCCCCTCCTGCTGTAGTAATACCCTCTACTCTTCAAGAATGGCTTTACATTACATGTAAGGACACTGCTGATTTTTAGAAAGTTTTTTTTTTATTTTTTAAAAAACTTTTAGAGCAATTTATCTTATGTTCATATTCATTTTTACATTATAGTATTATAAAAATAATAAAGTACAGTAAGAGATATTTGTTCATTCATTTGAACTAGGAAATAGGAATAGCGGTTATAACCCAGTGTCCAGTTATTTGGACGTGTAATCAAGTGCGCATTTATTTTCTGGCCAAAACAAAACACTAAAAACACGAGGTAACAAATAACAGTTCAATTTCCTGTAGCGCTCTTTAAGCCCGAATAGATGTGTCGCTGTTTTGTAGGCCGTGTCATGCCCAAAATAAGAAACTCCAGATCTAGGCTGGTTTTGCCTATGGGAACAATTAATGGTATTTTTTGAAAAACTTGCTTTGTGGTAAACAAAAAAGTTTCAAACCTGATTTTGCCATATGTGTGTTTCACACAAATGCCATTGGGTCATCTGAATTATGAGGTCATTCATTTACATCCAAGCTAACACTCCTGCGCTTCAATTGGGATTATAAAGGCCAATGTAGACTATGTAATAACAGTGGTCTTGTATGTGTATTGCAGGGCACACTGCACAATTTTGTAAATGAAATCTTGGCTATATTCTGTGACAGACTGTACAAAGCCACATGCAGCAAGTCAGATCATAAGATAAAGATTGTTTGGACCTATTATACTGAAAAATGAGGTCATCCATATGCATTTGTTTTTTGCTGAGAAAATAAGGTCATGTAACTTAAAAATGCTTTGGTGTAATAGTGACAATGTTTTTCACAAAGGCACTAAATTGACCGCTGTGGAGCATATCTCATTAAACATCCAAAGACCACAGGTTTTTGACTATAGAGTGTACCAGTGCCTTAAGTATGGCAACCATGCTAAAATACCCAGTACAAACCATAAAGCTTTGTCCAGTGTGGTAGTTGGGTGGCTTTGGCAGTAGTAGCCTGCACTTTAAGTAGCTATTGATTCCTCACCTGCATTATAAAGTTCAGTTCATGCAGGTGTGGTTTGCACAGCATTGTACAGCGAGAAGCCCCATGGTGGTCAAACCGGTCCAAAAGGCTGGCGAGGAGTGAGCACCTGATCAAGGTCTAAGAAGGAAAAGCATCAGACGCACAGGATGGGCAGCTGTTCAACTCGGCAAAGAAAAAGAAACACACAGAGAGTTAGTTCTGTAAACTGTCTGTGACTCATCACAGCTTATGGTGTTAAGAGAGGGCAGCAGAGACTCCGGAAGGTCAAGTTATTACAGGCTAACTAAAAACGACAGCCAGAAGGGTAACAGAGACATGAAGGCTCCCGGAGATGTTAGTGGTAGACTGTGTCACATCCTGTGATGTATGCAGGAGTGTTAGCTTGCTTGTGGCATGAATGTAGAATTAGAGCCAGAGTTTTTTATTTGAGCATCTAACTGGCTGAAATATGACCTCAGAGGTCAGAGTTATACACTGTATTTCCAAAAGTATTCAGTCGTCTGCCTTCACACGCATATGAAATTGAGTGACATCCCATCCTTAATCCATAGGGTTTAATATGATGTCGGCCCACCCTTTGCAGCTATAACAGCTACAACTCTTCTGGGAAGGCTTTCCACAAGGGTTAGGAGTGTGTTTATGAGAATTTTTGACCGTTCTTCAAGAAGCGCATTTGTGAGGTCAGACGCTGACATTGGACGAGAAGGCCTGGCTCACAGTCTCCACTCTAATTCAACCCAAAGGTGTTGAATGGGGTTGAAGTCAGGACTCAAAAACACCCCCACACCATAATCCGCCCTCCACCAAACTTTACACTCAGCACAATCCCGGACTCGTCCATCAGAATTCCAGACGGAGTGATTGGTCACTCCAGAGAACACGTCTCCACTGCTCTGGAGTCCAGTGGCGGCGCTTTGCATTGCGCTTGGTGATGTAAGGCTTGGATGCAGCTGCTCGGCCATGGAAACCCATTCCATGAAGCTCTCTACGCTGTTCTTGAGCTGATCTGAAGGCCACATGAAGTTTGGAGGTCTGTAGTGATTGACTCTGCAGAAAGTCGGTGACCTACGTGGCTGAGTTGCTGTCGTTCCCAACCGCTTCCACTTTATTATAATCCCAATGACAGTTGACTGTGGAATATTTAGTAGTGAGGAAATTTCACGACTGGACTTGTTGCACAGGTGGCGTCCGATCACAGGACCACACTGGAATTCAGAGCTCCTGAGAGTGACCCATTCTTTCACTAATGTCTGTAGAAGCAGTCTGCAGGCCTACACTACTGTGTGAAAGTCTTAGGCATCTAAGCAAATTTTTAAACAATTTCCTTCAGCAGTGAGTTTATCATAATGTACATTAGAATAAAGTCAGATTCATAATTCAAATAAACATAAAAACAATAAAAAGTAACAAGAAGTTCTTGGGTCCATATTTTTCCTTGACACCTTCACAGCCGCCACAGAGACTCGTTAATATCATCAATTACATCATGAGCACAATTTACTGAAGCACTGATTGGTCAAACCAGGAGCTGCTTTATAACTACATATAATACTGGGCTTCCTCGAGGAGAGGCTTGGAAACGGTTAAACACACGAACATCCAGAAAATCACTATTTATTATTTATTCAATGATTTGGATGGGTGAGTGAATACTTTTGGAAATATGTGTGTCTAACCTAAACTTTTTTATAGGTTTGATAGTCTAAACAGTATTCAGAGATGTTTTAAGAAACCAAATTCTTAAAATTTTCTTATTTTCAACATTTCTGTTGAAATATGCACATGTGGTTCTTGAGTACAGAACTTGGTGTATTGTTTTTATTTCACTACTATGTATTCTGTAAGTTTTTTTTCCAGTCACGTTTGTGCATTCTGTGTATTTTCCAAAATAATTTACATTGTACCAAAATCTGTGATTTCATAGTGCATCGAATTGTTTCTTTAAAATAATAATTGAGCCATTGAGATATTTTAGAGGCTGATTCCTGATCATTGCATTTTATTACTACATGGCAAATTCAGTTCTGGCTTAAACACTGATTCCAAACATTTGTACAGCAGTGTATACATTATAAGGTCAAAGTATAGATAATGTGCAATGTACTGTGATTTGAAAAGCTTATAGTGGAATACTGTTCTCTCAACTTGTCTTAATAAATTTGACATTTTTTGAAGCACTGTATTCATTTCTGACTTTATGAAGCTGACCTTTCTTCATATTTCAGCAGTGATGTGCACAACAGCTGAAGAAAGGAAAATCTGCACATGATATGGTTTGTGTCTTAGAAATGATCAAAATCAATATTTAATTTACACCGATGAGCTGACATTGACTTCTTGCCACCAAAACTGCTCTGACCCAGATTCTGCGAGACCTCTGACCCTGTGGTATCTGACAAGATGTTCAATCAAACTTGTTATTCCAGGACATCCCACAGACACTTGATCAGATTAAGGTCTGGGAAATTTGGAGGCCATGGCAACACCTTGACACTCTTCATCATGTTCCTTAAACTAATCAATGAACAATGTGTGTAGGGTGGCATGGTGCATTTCCCTACTCAACAAGGCTCCAGCCATCAGGGCATATCACTGCTATGAAGAGGTGTACCTGGTCTGCAACAATGTTTAGGTAGGTGGCTTGTATGAAACTGATGTCCACATGAATGCATGGACCGAGTGTTTCCCAGGAGATCACTGCCCAGAACATTACACTCCCTTCACTGGCTTGTCTTATTAGACCAGGTGACCTTCTTACTTTGCTTCAAGGTCAAGTTCTGATGCTGGCGTGCCCTTTGTGGGTGCTTTCAGGAGTGGATAGGGATGGACATTGAGCAATCTGACCGGTCTGTGGTTACTCAGCCCCATATGCAGCAAGGTGTGATGCGCTGTGTCAGGACCAGAGTTGGGTAATACACTCTGAAAAAACAGTGATGGATGAAGACAAAGTTCCAAATATATTCTGTAACGGTTATAAAAGTAACATTGAGAATACATTCAGCAGACATCTTGGTAAGGAATATCCCAGTTCATACTGTTCCTCACTGATACTACTTGGCATATTTTCTTAATGTAATTATTCTGTTAATCTATTCTTGGAAAATTCATAATTAAAAATAAAATCTTACTTTTTTCTCCCTCGTCTTCTGTTTAAGTCCACAACTTCTACCACCCCCCCCCCCCCCCCCCCCCCCCCCCCCCCCCCTTCCCAACCCCGGGCAGATGTCCAGAACCACAAGCATTTTACCACTTGCAAACGTCCACGACTGAGAGGATTATTAGTTTGTTCATTTAAAAGTGCTCAGTAACACTGAGATTAATAACTAATAACTGGTCCAGTACATTCATTCCTGAGTCTACTTTAGGTTTCAGCTCAGTAACACCGAGATTAATAACTAGTTCACATTTATCAGTCTGCTCAGATTTTAGCAGCTGCACATCAACATGGACGACGCACTGGACGATGGAGAGAGAGAGACAGGCAATAGGAGCCGCCGCCGCCCCGCCCGTAGCACCGGACCCGACACTGTGGGGAGCCGCTGTACTGACGACGGGACGCGGAGCTCAGCAGGGCGTGCACGTGGCGCCGGGCAGGACAGAAACCGTGTTGGGCAGACGTGACGCCACATGGGCCCTCCGCTAAGGTCATCGTCCCATGGGGGTGTCCTCCTGTGTACCCCCCTCCCTGTGCTGGTTACTGGAGACCCGCGAGGCTTACCCATACTGGAAATGTTCCCGGGTCTCCTGCTGGAGCTACAGTGGAGGACGACACGGGCTTAATGAATGAATTGATTGATTGATTGATTGATTGATTCAGAAGAATTAAGAATACTATAATAATGTATAAATGTATACACATATGAGGAGAAACACTGACATAAATGTTATTATATATATATATATATATATTTTTTTTTTTTGTATTTTTTTTATTTTATTTTATTTTTTTTTTTTTTCATAGCTATCAGTATCCCTGAAACTTCGACATCTGCAACTGCCCAGTCGAGCTCTGCTACAGTTCAGAGCCTTGTCTGGACACCCAGTCGGTGGTTGATTGCTAATGATAAATAATGGTTTGGGCAGAGTTTAGAAAAGTACCCAGCGCTCGCGCGTCCGCCCCTCCATCAGTTAAATTCAGCCAGTGAGCGGTAACTCTGCATTACCATGTGCAGGGCAGTGTGTTCTCTGTCCAGCAAGGCTGGGGACCGGAGTCCAGCGCAGGCTGGTTCACTGATGAGCTGGATCAGCTGCGTTGCCCTGCAGGACTGGAGTCCCCGCCATCCTGTAACTTGTCATTTGACCGGGTGCTTAAACTTTTGACCGTCTTTAGATTCAGCAACAGGTTTGCATCCTTCTTTGGGTTTTCGTCTCTGCCCTGAAATGAAACAGCCTAAAGAGTTTTATTAAACATTATAAACAAACGGTGACGTCACGGTGACGCTGACATCACGATGACGCAGGCGTTAAAGCGAGCGACGTCCCTCCCTTTTGCCTTGACTGGCCGAGCCGTCTTCAGCTTCCATCTGGACTGCCCTCTGCACTGAAGTGGAGGCTTTGAGTCAGTTATGTAGACTTTCCTCAGTGAAATAAAAACTCTAATGGATCTGCCCTGGTTTAATTGTGGTTTAACGTTGTCTAAAGCTTTTCTGAAATGGGTTTGGCCCCCAGCTGCCAAGGTAAGTTTTAATCACATTTAATCTTAATGTCTTGTTTTGCACCACATTATTACAGGCGAACTGTTGTCTGCTATGTAAAACTGCTGTACTGATGGAAATGTAAAAATGCTGCTACTATCATGTCTTGCTTTCTGACTTTTCCTGGGTTATTTTATTCCAGGTGCTAAACAGATGAACCTAGGGTCAGATATAAGGGCAGTTAAGGGCCATGAGAAAGGCAGCAGCGTGAGGGGTGAGCTACATTTGAGGCAGTTTTTGGGTGGTGGTGTCTGTGTCCTGGAGGTTTTGATGTGGTAGGCGGTAATATCCTACTTGTGATGTGACTTATAGAAACGGTTCAAAGATTTGTTTTGATTTATTCCTTGATAAGCCAAGATTCTGGCTATGCTGGCTTCATTTGGATCGTTGTATCACTGTGGTGGCAAATGGTGTCCCGCAAACATTTGAGTCCGTGAGCTCAAATTAAGAATAAACCGCAGGAAAATGTGACTGGGTATTCTTTGTTCTATCCCCAAGTTAACCACCAAAAACGGATCATTACAAATACTGCAAAAATACATTTTTACTTCTGTGATTTTTAGTCATGTAATGCTGAAAAACAGGACTTTAGCAGTGACTTCAAAGATGTTGAAGTACAAACCCATTTCCAAAACAGAAAGCAGTGCTGCGCAAATCATTCAAACCCTTGACATTTCACTTGGAATTGTATAATATATCAAATGATGAAATAGAGAAATGTTGTAGTTTTTGGGAAAATACACTCACCAGACACTTTATTAGGTACACCTTGCTAGTGAAAGGTTGGACCCCATTTTCTCTTCAGAACTGCCTTAATTCTTCGTGGCACACTTTCAACAAGGTGTTGGAAACGTTCCTCAGAGATTTTGGTTGGTTATTTTAGTTCCTGTTGCCTTTCTATCATCTGGAACCAGTCTGCTCATTCTCCTCTGACCTCTCACATCAACAAGGCATTTTTGTCCACACAACTGACCGTTCACTGGATATTTCCTATTTTTCGGACCGTTCTCTGTAAAACCTAGAGATGGTTGTGCGTGAAAATCCCAGTAGATCAGCAGTTTCTGAAATACTCAGACCAGCCCGTCTGGCACCAACAACCACGCCACGTTCAAAGTCACTTAAATCCCCTTTCTTCCCCATTCTGATGCTCGGTCTGCACTTCAGCAAGTTGTCTTGACCACCTCTACATGCCTAAATGCATTGAGTTGCAGCCGTGTGATTGGCTGATTAGCTATTTGTGTTAACAAGCAACTGTACCTAATAAAGGGGCTGGTGAGTGTATGCCCTTTTTGGATTTGCTGCCAGCCACACTTTAAAAAAAAACAGGGCCAGTTTACCGCAGTGTTGCAGCACCTTTTTTTAACAAGTGTTTGAGAACTAAGAGCACCAATCGCTGTAGTTTTAAGATAACATGTTTCCCATTCTTGCATGATACAGGATTTCAGTTCAACAGTTCAGGTTCTCCTCTGTCATATTGTTTGTTTTATAATGTGCCAAATGTTTTCAGTGGGTCACAGGTTTAGACTACAGGCGGGCCAATTAAACATCCGGACTCTTACTACAGAACCGTGCTGTTGTAAAACACACACAATGGAGTTTGCCATTGTCTTGAGGGCAGTACATGTTGCTCCAAAACCTATATAAATATATATCATTCAGCAGTAATGATGCTTACACAGATGTGCAAATGCCTCTCCATACCATCACGGATGCTGGCTTTTGAACTGTACACTGATAACAAACTGGATGGTCCGTCTCCTCTTTAGCTTGGAGGACACGGCATTCATTTCCAAAAAGATTTTCATGAAATCCCAGAGTTCTTTGCTACTTTACGTTAAGAAAAATTATTCTTGAATTGTTACAGTCCTTGGCCATGTCTTTAACAGAGTGATGAACCCCTGCCCTTCTTTACTTTTGAAAGACTACCTCTCTGGGATGCTACCCAGTCGTGTCACTGAGCTATTGTCAGTTAACCTAATTAGTCATGACATATTCTGTTTTTTTTGTTGTGTTTTTTTGCCCTGTAACAACTGGTTGCTGGCATCAAATTCAAAATGTGATTATATTTGGAAAAAAAATTCTTATTTTAAACATTTAATATGTTGTCTTTTCAGTTAAATATGGGGTGTGAATGATTTGCACATCATTGCATTCAGTTTTTATCTATATTTTGCAGTGTCTCAACATTTTTGGAAAAGTTGTGTTATTTTTATTTGAAAATACAATTTAAACTCCATTAGAATTGTGTTAAATGTACAACCCCAATGTAAATAAATGTAAATAAAAACAGTGCAATGATTTACAAATCTTATAGACTCATTTTATTCACAATAGAATGTAGAACACATCAGAAGTAGAAAGTGAGACATTTTACCATTTCATGAAAAATATTAGCTAATTTAGAAGTTGATGCAACGCATCCTAAAAAATTTGGGACAGGGCCGTGTCTACCTTTGTGTAGCATCCCCTCTTTTAACAAATGTCTGGGAAGTGAGGTGACCGATTGAGTTTTGTTCTGATGGCCATTCTTTTCTGATGTAGGATTCTAGGTGCTTGACAGTCCTGGGTCTCCTTTGCTGGATTTTTCGTTTCATGATGTGCGAAATGTTTTCTATTGGTGAAAGGATTGCAGCCAGGCCAGTTCAGCACCTGGACCTTCTTTTGCATTAGTGCCTATGGTGTGGGCAGCTTACACATCTGTAAAGGCTCGATCCGTGCTGACCAGTATATAGAGGCTTTAGAGCAACACATGCTCCCATCCAGACATCGTGTCTTTCAGGGAAGGCCTTCATATTACAGCAAGAAGAGCCTGGGTGCTGAACTGACCTGTGGTCCAGACCTTTCACCAATAGAAAACATTTGGCGCATCAGACAAGAATAAGACCAAATTCCTCTCCCAAAACTCCAGCAACTGGTGTCCTCACTTCCCAGACATTTACAAATTGTCATTAAAAGAAGAGGGGATGATAGACAACAGTAGACACGGCCCTGTCCCAACTTTTTGAGATGCGTTGCTGCCATTAAGGTCAAACTGAGTTAATGTTTTTCATGAAATGGTAGCGTCTCACTTTCAACATCTGATGTGTATATATATATATATATATATATATATATATATATATATATACAAAGACACGCGCACACACACACACTTTCTAAGCCGCTTCTTATCCAGGGTCGTGGGGTATATAAATATGACCTATATATATGTTTTTTACTATTATTTTTTGTGGGTGATGGGCTTGTATATGGCACAGCTCAATTCTGTTCAAATTCTTTTCAGTTACAGGATTATTCCTTCATGTCATATACAAAACATTCCACAATTTTACAGTTTTATTAGAACACAAAGCACCATCATGGTGATCAAAACGTGTTAAATGCATCCAGTCCTTTGTTTTTTCATGGAGATAACATGTAACATAATACAAAAAACTTTTTTACTATGAAGACAAATAATGAAAAATGAGAAAAAAAGAGTGTAACGCTGTGGAGGGAGGAGGTGGACGCATACGCTGAGATAAGCAACTTTTATTGTGGGCAAATCCAGGGTCGTGGTCGAGCCAGTCCAGGTTCCAATAATCAATATCAAGCTTAGGGTGGATATGCATAACTAACACCAAAACAATACAACCCAACAGTATATCTAAACAAACACCAGCCAAACATCAAACATCTAATGACAAACATCTCAAACAAGAACCAAACAAAACTATGAGAATACAATACACCCAACACGATCAAACATCCAAACAACAAAGACCAGCCAAGACAAGGGGCCAAACACAGGGCTGAAATACAACAGGGATGATGAGGGACAGACGGAAAACAGGTGGTGACAATCAGGGGCAGAGTCACAAAACAAGGGGCCGGACTAGGTAACCAAAACAAAGAAAACACGTGGATTAGACCAAAGCAAAACACGAACACATGGACAGGACCGGGAGGGGCCAATCATGATAAAGAGGCAATTAAGAGAAACTAAAACCTCAAAGAATTCGTAATAACCATGTCTGCAGAAATACATAATATTCAAAATACATTCATAGTAAAATCTCCATCATCACAAATGACAGATGAAACACTCACTACTCTTTATTTTCTTATTTCATTTGCTTTTTCCTCTACATATCTATCATTTTATATGGTTTTATTAATTATTCTCCTCTGTTAACAGCAAAGTGTTCATCAGTGAGGCTAACTAGCCACTGTTAATTTACATTGGCTAGCCTAGCTAGCTGGCTTTCACACACCTGAACTTCTTTCTTGCCTAGATTACGAGCAAAGCATTAACTTTTTTGGGAAATTGCAGCACATGCTGAGACTGATTAAGGTGGTTTAACGTTGCAGTAAAAAGTCACTGTAAAAGAATATAAAAAATATGGCCAATTTAATACTAACGAGAAATCATCATGCTAACTTTAATCATTCTTACTTCAGATGTTGTTCACTGCTGGAGCCACGTGTCTGAGTTTATACTGTATCTAACTTTTCCACAACACATTTGAATTTATCAATTAAAATTAATTAAAAAGTAGCTAGGTGTTCTCTGTCATGATGAAGGAGCAGTTCTCCTCCAATCTTATTTGAGTGGTGTACTCTCTGCTGCAATGCATGCTTGGAAATATAGAAAAGTGACAGTGGGACACAGAAACATAAAAGTCTGCTTGAATTATGCAGTGAAATTAAATGTTCAGAAACGGATATTTCTGGTTTCTGGACCTGAAGGACAGGAATGTAGCCATTTGGTGGTTTCCCTAAATAAACATGTCTGGCTGAACTCATCACTAAATCCGAGCTTGAGGAGCACCTGTATGTTAGGTTTTTCTGATAACATTGCCCATAAGTGTAGGTAGGAGGTGGATGTAACGAATGAACCCCCTCCAGCATTAGTACTAGCTATATCTATATCACTATACCTAGTGCCTTATTCACTGCAGAACGTCTTAATGATTTTCGTATACTGATAACATGACAGCTGGGATGGGCTCCAGCCTCCAGCCCCCCTCCGCCGACCCTGAGGGAAAAGAAAATGTGTGTGTGTGTGTGTGTGTGTGTGTGTGTGTGTGTGCATGTGCGTGTGTGTGTGTGTGTGTGTGTGTGTGTGTGTGTGGTAATAGGCCACACATGGCAACATACCAAAAAGACGAGTACTAGCACTAATATTTTCCGCTTCAGCTGCTAACTGCGTTGTACATTGTATATATCATTGTATAAATCCTGTCCCGCATTTTTGTGTCTCACTGTCCCACTACCATAACGCAAAGTCTTAGTTCATAGGTGGAGCCTTATTTTAACGACACCCCTGCGTTTTAGAGCAAAGTGAGACTGAATGCCATAGTGTTGAAGTAAATAAGTCACAAAGTATGAAGAATGAGGAAACTTAAGAATTATCACTACAAAAAAAAACATTTTCTGCAGTTCAGTAAATTTATTTGTATTTTGATGAAAAATATTCAGATTTTGTCAGTTTGGTTGGGTTTGAAAGTCATATACTGCATAGTGTTTTTAAATTATGCTCCAAATTAGCTAAAATTGTCGCTACCGAAGCAGTCACAAACAAACATTTGGTAAAGTTTCAGTAATATTAGGATTGTTTAGTTAGTGACAAAATGTGATGTTCAGTATAATATGATTAAGACAGTTTAAAAGCAAGAGCATTTTAGGCTGAAAGTCAATTAACAGTTCAAAATGTGTTTTACACCATGTTTCCTGGGAATTTATAAGATAACAGTTGTTTGGTCCTGGCAATTTGTCAACAGTAATTCGTATCAAAATCATGTTATTTCATGACATATAATCTAGTAATTTTGAGATCTTGAATTCATTACAAATGACATAATATTGTACATTTATTTTACATTTCCAAAAAAGTTGGCATGCTGTGCAAAATGTAAACAAAAACAAAATGCAATGATGTGCAAATAATTTAAATCCTATATTTCATTGAAAATTGTACAAATCAGATGTTGAAACCGAGAAACCTTTTTTTAAATATATGCCCATTTTGAATTTGATGCCAACACATTCCAAAAAAGTTGGGATAGGGGCCTTTTTACCGCTGTGTTTCATCACCTCTACTTTTAACAGCACTCTAAGCTTTTGGGGAATGAGGAGACCAACTGCTGTAGTTTTGAAAGTGAAAAGTTTGCCCATTTTTGCTTAACATAGGATTTTAGCTGATCAACAATTCAGGGTCTCCTTTGTCATATTGTTCATTCTATAATGCACCAAATGTTTTCAGTGGTGACCGGTCTGGACTGCAAGCAGGATCATCTTACCATCCAGACTCCTTTACTATGGAGCATTGCTGTTGTAATACATGCAGAATGTGGTTTGACATCGTCTTGCTGAAATAAGCAAATCCTCCCTGAAAAAAACGTCGTCTGGATGGCAGCAGATGTTGCCAAAACATGTTTATATCATTCAGCATTAATGCTGCATTCAGATGTGCACGTCACCCATGCCATGAGCACTAATGCCCCCCTAAACCATCATGAATACTGGCTTTTGAATTGAGCACTGATAACAAGCTGAGTGGTCTTCAGCCCGGAGGACACAGTGTCCATGATTTCCTAATAGAAATTCAAATGTTGATTCATCGGACCACAGGACACTTTTCCACTTCCCCTCAGTCCATTTTAAATGAGCTCAGGCCCAGAGAAGGTGGCAGCGTTTATGGATCCTGTTTATATGTGGTTTCTTCTTTGTGTTTTAGAGTTTTTCTGGAGCTTTAGAGCTTTCACCAGATTCTCTGAATCTTTTAATGTTATATACCGTAGACGATGAAAATCAAAAGTTCTTTGCTATTTTCTGTTAAGAAATGTTATTCTCGAATTGTTGCACTACTTGCTTGTACAGTCTTTCACAGAGTGGTGAACCCCTCTTCATCTTTATTTCTGAAAGACTCAGCTTCTCTGGGATGCTCCGTTTATACCAAATCAGGTTACTGACCTGCTGCCAGTTAACCACTAGGTGTTTTTTAAGCATTACACAACTTGATCAGCCTTTTGTTTCCCCCATTCCAACTTTTTTTTGGAGCGTGTTGGCATCAAATTCAAAATGGGCATATATTTTTAAAAAACAATAATAAAATTTGTCAGTTTCAACATTTGATATGCTGTCTTTGAAGCATTTTCAAATATAAGGTTAAATGATTCGCACATCATTTGCATTTTGTTTTTATTTACATTTTTTACGGCATCCCAACTTTTTTGGAAATGCCATTGTATATATATACACACACAAGTATAACAGGTCCTGAGTTGAAACTCATCCACCATCTTTATTTTCTCACGTTCCTCCACATTTTTTCTTATAATTGTAATTTTGACTGTCTTTACTTTTAAATCTAGTGGAATAATGGAAAAGTAACTTTGACTCCAATATCCCAATGTTTATGGATGGCACTGCAGTATTTCTCCCCAGTATTTTTACTCATCTATTTCAAATTAATTTAACTTGTAGGTTAGGGGTGTATAGCTTTGTCCATACAGGGCCAATATAGCTGCTGGTTTTCTTTCTAAACATGCAGCAGCACACTGATTCAACTTGTTCAGTCAGCTGGTCTCAGCTTTCAACAACTGCTCATGTGTGCTTCTACTTTGTTGCAGTGAAAACTTGTACCCACACCGGCCCTTTGTGAACAAGATTGGACACCCCCTCTCTAAAAGTATGTTTCCCCATGTACACACTGTCATTTTCCAAAAAGGACTAGGTAATAACATAAAGCACATCCATTTTATTATCAAGTGGCCTTTATAACACAACTAAAGAGGCAAATGAGTAAGATGACTGAATTTTAGATTTAGTAAATTAACTTTGTGTGTAACATTTCTGATCTTTATATAGCTGTCAAAATTCATCCCTTTATGTGCTCAGAAAACATACACTCACCAGCCACTATTAGGTCCACCTTACTAGTAAAAGGTTGGACCCCCTTTTGCCTTCAGAACTGCCTTAATTCTTCATGCCACACTTTCAACAAGGTGCTGGAAACGTTCCTCAGAGATTTTGGTTGGTTATTTGAGTTCCTGTTGTCTTTCTATCATCGTCTGCCCATTCTCCTCTGACCTCTCACATCAACAAGGCATTTTCGTCCACACAACTGACCGCTCACTGGATATTTCCTCTTTTTCGGACTGTTCCCTGTAAACCATAGTGATGGTTGTCAATTTCTCAATATTATTATTTATTTTTTTCTAGTTAACTGACAAGTCATATAAAAGTGAACCAAAATGTTACAAAATTATGGTCTGATCCCCAAACACTTATATATGTATACATCATGCAGTACTGAATCACAGGAGAAGCAATATGTAAGATAGGGATTGGTGATGAGAGTGTGAGGGATTGATAAGAAAAATGATCTTAAAGAACCTTGCTAAATTTTGTTTGCATCAGCATCCAGAAGACTTTTTCCAGAGACTTTTGAACTCTTAAAATGTCTTTAGCATTTACATAGTAGCCTTATGTGGATGCTTCATATTCCAAACTCATCAGCAATCTGTTCTGAAATTCTGCGATATTCTCATTGCAGGGCTGAGGCGGACTCTTGTGAATAGCTGCTGCTCTTTTGCAGCTATGGACGTTTTGGTATGACTTTGTACCTTCTCTCCAGTAAGCTCACCATGCTGAGCGATGCCTCCAACGTGATGTACATGCTGCTGGAGCTACTGATCGCCTTGCTGTCCATCCTGGGCAATGTGCTGGTGTGCTGGGCAGTGGGTCTTAACACCAACCTCCAGAGCATCACCAATTTCTTTGTAGTCTCCCTGGCTATTGCAGATATCACTGTAGGTGTTTTGGCAATCCCTTTCTCCGTCGTGATCAGCACAGGTTTCTGTGCCAATTTCTACGGTTGCCTGTTTATTGCCTGTTTTGTGTTAGTGCTGACACAAAGCTCCATTTTCAGCCTCCTGGCAATAGCCATTGACCGCTACATAGCCATCAAGATCCCACTTAGGTGAGTGGATTGAGTTCATGGATTGGTAGCATGTGAAATACATCAACATGTATATACTGTACTTTAGGCTGTAATTGCTGAAAACCTAAACTGGATCACTGATATTAGGGGTGCTTATAAAAACTGACTCTTAAATCTTGGTTCAGCAATGATTTTGTCCTAAGACACCCTGCTATAATCTAAATCCTCTCTTTCAAAAGTGACATGCAATAGGAGATTAACATACAATTCAATCTCTCATAAAGGCGAATGTGTGTGTTCAGGTCACTCATGCAGTCTTTTATTATATCTAATTTACAGTATTATCTCCAGCCCTTGAGTAGCTTCTTCCACAGTATATAGCGAGATGTCTGAAACCCATGTGTGTGTGTGTGTCTTAACATACTGTCTGTCTATCTCACTAGCAATTCCTCAGGGTAATATGGGACCAAGAATTATTTTTTCAGCCCCACTCACTGAACTTTCACATCTGGAGAAAGTAAGGGAAACAGACCGAGACACTCAGCTGTTCTCCCACACTGACCAAAAGTACTCTGAAAATAGATTCTAACTTCAAGCAGTTGACATTTCAACTTCCTTTTATATATTTATTTATTTATTACTTCTATGAGCTTGGTTCTGCACTGTTAGAAATAAAGGTACGATGCAGGTACATGATTCGTTCATCAAGGTACAAATAGTGTAAACATTCCCTCAAAGGTACAGAAGTGGTTTTCAGGTCCAATTGTGTACCCTAAATAAGTTTTTCCTAGTGGAAAAGTAGATATTTGTATCTTTTTATAAACTAATGTTTTTAAACAGAACCATTTAGTAAAAAGCCTGGAGGTGAGATGGGGGGGGGGGGGGGGGGCAGGTGTGGAGTCAGTAAAACTTAGAAAACATCATTTCAGTGGATTATGGCACAGTTATGTTCCCTGACTAAAGGTACCACCCCAGTGACAAGGAGGGTACTGCACCAGTGACTTTTTTTCTGAGAGTGTGGAACATGCTGTGAATAAAGCAATGGATCTGTGGCCGTCTTCTTTTGCTTTTGTTTTCCTTTTGACACATTTGTGGTTTATTAGCTATGATACTTAAAAAAAGAAAAGATACAGGCTCAAGCAGAATGAGCAAGTCAGTCCAAGTCAAGATTAATTTATCTATCCCTTTTTTATGACGTTGTTACAAAGCAGCTTTACAAAAAATTGATTTAAATCCAAGCCACAAATGAGCAAGCCAAGGGCAGCAGTGGCAAGAATATACCCCCAAAGAGCAAAAGAAAGAAACCTTAAGAGAAACCAGGACTCTATCCTCTTCTGGTCAACACAAGATATCAAAACAATAATACAACTAGAGCAAGATGAACAAAAAATAAGATTTTGTAATACATACAATAGTAAAAATATAGAAAAGAAATCAGCCTGTGAGGCCTTTTAGAGTGACAGATGCAAATAGCTCTAAGAATACCAGTCAGATGAAGTGACAGCAACAGACTGGACCGGAAGGCAGTTGCTCAGCTCGTCAAAGAACTTCCATTCAGGCCAGATCTTGTTACAACATCAGACCAACACAATGGGCATTTGTCAGCTCAACAAAGAAACTTGAAGACAGTTAATTCTGTTTAGAGTGACTATATGCAACATACAGTGTGAAGAGTGCAAGCAGTGAATCTGGCAGGCCTAAATATGTCCGAATAAAAAGGGAGAGCCAGAGGGTAACAGAGGGCTCCCTAGAAAATCAGGCACCTCCACCATCTACAAATCTGAATGAGGGTGTAAGAGGGGCATGGAGGCAACACCACCATTCTCGGTTTACCAGAATGCTGTATGTCTTTGAACCCTAACTCTTTTGTCTAACAGGTAAACTACTTAACAAGCTCTTCACTAAACAAGTAGATAAAAACTGTGACTGTGTGTGGGTCCTGAACACTAATAGGAAGGTTATTCCAAAGCTGGGGGCTTCAAATGTAACCCCTCCTGTAACTTCATTTATTCTAGCGACTAATAGTAAGCCAACACAATTTCATCTAAGTAGGCAGGATGGTTCATAATAAAAGATATGTTCAAGCTGTTTATTGTACTAAACACTAATGAATAAATCTCTCTCTTGCTCCTTTTCTCTCTCTCTCTCTCTTAGGTATAATAGCTTAGTGACTGGGCAGCGTGCCAAAGCCATCATTGCGGTCTGCTGGGTTCTGTCTGTGATAATTGGGCTGACACCTATGCTGGGCTGGCACAAGGGCCATAGAATGGAGCTTTTTAACAGTAGCTGCCCTCCAGGCATGATAGAGTGTCTGTTTGAGGAGGTGGTGATCATGGATTACATGGTCTACTTTAACTTCTTCGCTTGTGTCTTAGTGCCCCTGCTCCTCATGCTGGCCATCTACCTGCGCATCTTTATGGCTGCACGCCACCAGCTCAAGTGTATTGAGCTGAAAGCCATGCCATGTGAGCTGAAGTCACGGTCCACCCTACAAAAGGAGGTCCAGGCAGCCAAGTCGCTGGCCATCATTGTTGGACTGTTTGCGGTCTGCTGGCTGCCACTGCATATTATTAATTGCTTCACTCTGTTTTGTCCACAGTGTGAACGGCCAGCTGTGTGGATTATGTACCTGGCTATTATACTCTCTCATGCTAATTCAGTGGTGAACCCATTCATTTATGCTTACCGCATCCGGGAGTTCCGGCATACTTTCCGAAAGATTGTGTACTATCACATCTTAGGTCGACAGGATCCTTTATTGAGCAGTGGAAGCAGTCAGGCCTCAGCCCGGACCAGTATGACAGACTCGTTTAGTGTGAAGATCAATAGTCTGGTGCTGGACCTGTACGCTGAAGGTGGCAGTACAGCTAGCAGCTGTTAAAACATGAAATGGCAATATTCCCAGCATACCTCAGCCAGGGACGATAAGAAATAATCCACTAAGGCTTCCAGAGTGTAAAGCACACTATGTAACGCATAGTGTGGACGCATACGCAGAGATAAGCGACATTTATTAAGGGCAAATCCATCATCAGGGTCAAAATGGTCCAGGGTCAGAGAGCCAACATGGAGAGATCATGGAACAGACATGACAAAAGGAAAATGGAAAAAACACAACAGAGGCCGGAACAAAGACACTAAACAATACAATACCAACAATACCATACACTTCAAACAGCACGATCCAAACAAGACCAGCCACAAACCAGGACAAACACAGGTCTTAAATACA
The DNA here is from genome assembly GCF_015220715.1 of Pygocentrus nattereri. Classification (NCBI taxonomy): domain Eukaryota; kingdom Metazoa; phylum Chordata; class Actinopteri; order Characiformes; family Serrasalmidae; genus Pygocentrus; species Pygocentrus nattereri. Next base: position 19,624,516 of record NC_051238.1, on the reverse strand, counting down.
ACAGGGATAACGAGGGATTACAGGACACAGGTGGAAAACAGGTGGTTACAATCAGGGGCAGGGTCTGAAAACAAGGGGGCAGGACCGGGAAGAAACAAAACAAAAGTACATGGACAGGACTAAAACCAAAACAAAAGCACATGGATGACTGGGAGAGGCCAATCATGACACAGAGTCACCCTTGGCGCCAGACATAGTTGTACAACACAAGCATGGACCTGCAGTGCTGGAGGAAAGAAGTGGGAAATACATGATATGTGTCGTTCGTGACAAATCTGCACTTTACCAATGTACCACTCACTTTGAGGTTGTAATGATCATTTCTTTTGCCACAAACTATTGATGAAGATTTTGATGTGCATTTTATTCTTGAACGTGAACAGTGACTGTGATGTTGTGATCAAACAAGTTCATATTTATATAAAAACTTTATAAAGTCTTTTAGAGACTGCCATGACTGTGAACTTCATCTGAATGTCCAAATGTAAACAAAAAAGGATGCAGTAGAAAGTGAAATCATCTTAAATCTAGTAAATAAGATGCTTTAACAGTAACAAAATACACTACAAGAAACAAATATCAACAACAATTCACAACACATGCACGCACTCAGTTTTCCAGCTAGCAAGGAAAAAAATACCCAGGCTGTTGTGTGAAGACACTCAGCTGACCCAAAGCGAGTCCTGCAGGGAAGATCCCTATCAGCCCAGGATCCCTCTCAGTTGTTCAGATGGCTGATCTGAGAAGCCATTTCACTATTCAGTCTCACTCTACTATTTAATTTGTTATGCAATTCTTTAACCTAAGAATAGCTCAACCAGTTTGCTTTGAGGTCCTTGGAGTTACTGAATAATAAGCTGTAGTATGTAATAAACCTGGAGTTTTAAGGGGTTTGGAATTATTTTTGTGCTAACATATCCAGCCCCTTCTGATGAACGCCCCTGATCTATTTGCTTTTTACTTTTTCATTTTATCAAGTGAAATTGTTTCATTTTGTTTGTTTTAAGGCATTAGGCAGACCAATTTCAAGTAATGCCCTGCTAATAAAATAAGACAATTTAACTACATTACTTTTACATCTGCAAATAAATGAAATGATCTGATTGTTCTCAACAATCTCAAAATAAGAAATATATGATGTATTAACTACACTTAAAATTTCAAAAATTACAATTAAAATTTCACTTGCACATTTATTTATGCATACATTATGGTAAGTACCACTATAACGACTGTACATGCTTGTACTGTTGACTATTGTGAAGAGTTCTAAAGCACATCTGTTCAGTGCCATTTTGTCAGATGTGATGTGAAATGATGCAAAGTTGCAACACGAAACACAACAAGTGCTTTGAACTGATGTAATTGCCAATGTTTTTATACTAGTTGTTTGATTTGATTGACTTAAGACAGTTATCATTGTCTCTACTGTTTTATATAAAGGGGAAATGTTTTGAAATGATGTTGTTGTTGTTTGATAGCAAATTGATTTGGTAGTAAATGATAACCCGACAATAGCAAATTATGTTCATTTTAATTTGATTGTTTTAAATAATAACTTTATTTTTCATGCTGTTCATCTTCAAGATGAAGAAGCACTGTAGAGTTTCATAAAAAAAATAATAATAATGTGAGCACATTTCTCCAAATCTGAAAAAACTAATTGCTCAGTTGTGTGTAGACGGTCATCATGTAAACGATGCAGGACAAAATACTTCAAGGAACTGTCTAATCGCTACAAACTCCTCAAAGGCAACATTGCTGTAAATGATGTAGATCAAACTACTTCAAAGTGCCTACAAACTATTTGATAACTAACAGACTTTCCACAGTAAAGTCCCAGTGTATCTTCTTGCCTTGGCTAAGAGGATAACAAAATAGAGTTTTAGATAATAAATGTGATAACAACAATCTCATTTAGCATCTCAGGTGCCAAAGCTCAGAGAATTCTGGGAGAATATAAGCAGAAGAAAACATTCTGTGCTTCACTGTGGCTGTCTTCCAGCGATGAAAATGATGAATCTATCCCCAAAGAATTTCCCTCTTGAGGTTTTGTTCTCTGTCACACACTGTGGAGTCCTATGAGCCCACACTTATTAGCTTTCCCATCCTTCTTCTAACATTCCCAACGATTTCAGTTTACATAGGGTTGCACCAGTGCAGCTCAAGAGGTGGGGAGAGCTTTTTGTCAGGTCATACTCAAGTACACTTTTGCCCTTTAGGGTTACATGTACTGTACAGAACAGGCAGTCAGTAACTGAACAGTGACACAATATTTGCTGTTTTGACTTTAGCACATTTGAAATTGAATTACTTTGAGGTTAAAGTGCAGAAGGTCAGCTTCAAGTCAAAGGTATTTACCCATATAGCGGCTTAACCAGGAATCACACACAAAACCCCTCCTGGGACAACTGGCTACTCAGTAGCCATGCCCATGTAAGCAATGCCATTCTTGAAAATCACTTCTAAAGTGCCCTGTGGTAAAGAAAACTCATACATTTATCATTTAGAGTATCTGAATTCCAAGGTTGTTAAGAAGCCAAAATACAGATGTTGCTTCTAAATGCTGAATTCACATCATAAGAGTGGCAACCTCAAAAAGTACTGCATAGAAGCCAGCAAGCGTCAAATGTGGTGATTAAGTTGCTTTGGCAGTAGTAGCCAACATTATGATGTTGTTATATAATCATGTTGAAGTACAGTATTAGGCATTTATAAGGCTACGTTAGCTGATTTTGATCAGAATTGGCAAATGTACCCTCTTTAGTGAATGATGTCTATTGAAGGGTTCTATCAGTTGCTATGACAAGCAGGCGTCATGAACAGTACCCTACAGTAACACCACCCAGTGTTCACAGCACAGTGCACTAAATGGATAGACAAGGAAAATAGAAGGAGAAGGAGAAAACGTCTCACAGATTTCTTACCAGAACATCAGCAACATTATCAACTTTAGCAAAAAGTGCTTTTAACACCACCATCAAATTTTTGTATTAAAATCAAAAAATCACTTGAAACTTCAAACACATATTGGGGCAAGACTGTAGACGTTCTAGTGTGCTTATAGACTACAAGATAACGTAGCGCAAAAGACAATGTTAAACACAGCTACAGGGCATGCGCAATCTGTAGGCAGAATACACAAGGGCCTCCACATCATTGCCTTGCCTCCATGTAAAGAGTACTGAATACTGAATACTGATTTTCTGATAGAACTTGTTGTTTTTGGTTGTTACTAGTCATAAAACCAACTGATTTGATATGGGCTAATCATCTGAAAAATTATCTGCAACCTGAGACAATTGTGAAGAGATTAAATTCTAGAAACCATAAAAAGGAATTTTACCATTTTTTTTGTTTTGCACATCCCAACAAGATGATATTTTATAGTTGTGTGTAAATAAGGACACATAGTGTCCCACTTGTAAAATATTCATGAAATATACTCTTTATTCTGTAGTAGCATTGGAATTACTTACTAACTGAAAATGTGCCTCTGTGGGAATCAGTTAATATGAGTTTTCTCGTTTTCAGTGATCCGCACAAACCCACTTGGGAGCCAGTAGTACTCTGTTATGAGTAAGTTACGGGTCAGACCTCTAATTATCAAGCAGAGTAAGAGCACTGATCTAAGATCAGGCCTCATTGACCCATGTAGTCCTTAACCATTAGAGATGTGCCATTGGACGGATTTAGTGTTTTATGGAAATGGTTTTTACCTGGGTATTCTAAAAGTTATTAAAAGGTGCATGCAAAAATAGTAAAGAGCTAAATCATCAGGGATGTAAGTATAATTAATTTAATTATCAGGAATATCACTCTGGAAGGTCTGCATATTGTAATGTTCAAAGTTTTTCCACATTAGCATTTTTTTTTCTCCTTCAGGCAGTGATAAAAAACAAGATCGACTATACCTGAGTCAGTATTTTTGTTTTTTTTTATTTTTTATTTTTAATGAATCTAGCGTTCATTATCTACACTCTTGAATTGGACAATTACTGAACCCCATATACAGCTAGTCTGCAGCATCAAAGAAAACATTAGACAAAAAATTCTTTAACCTTATACAGTTTTTTATCAGTATAAGCATGTTAATGTATTTAATCAAAAATAAGGCACCAAAATCTCCACGGGGTCCCTGCAATTAAACTAACATATTTTGATGAACGTAAAATACGCTACGTTTCATATAATGCACACAAAAACATTAGTCTTTTTAACTATATGGCCATTTGTTTACCACCTTTACAACCACTTTCTCTTTTACTAATTAACAAATGTAAATAACATCTTTGATCGTTTAAAGAAGTAAAAGTCAGCGCTTGTCTTTTATTGTGAAACCCAGTTGGCACGTGAGATGTTCACTTAACCGGATATTGTTCCATGAGGGACAAACTAGGATGGGCAAAGTTCTTCAGCTGTTCAGTCGCAGAGTTTTTCAGGTGCTGGGTGCTGATATGATGCTCTTCATGGAGGTGGTGCCAGTTTTAATCTTGAGTTGATTGACAGATCCTTTCTTTGGGGGACCCTTTTTGGGCTGCTTTTTTGAAGGATTTGACAGCTTTCTGAAGATCGCTACAGTAATATAAGACAAAGCTCATTCATTTTGTTGCTTAGCAAATAGAATACAAAAATATGCAGAGGTGCCCGTTTCTTAGGAGAACATGCAGCGATACATTGTAGGTATATTTTTGACTGTAGGCCACGTTGCTGCACTATGTCAGCCAAGCCACCCTCTATCCCACCTATTAATGGAAATAGACAGCTCACAATAGGACCTCCGCTGATTAGATATTACTTGGGGATCTCAGCATATCAGCAGCGTCTAACTGCCAGTACCAGCTCTCGCTCAAAGACAAATTACCTTTGTTATGGGCATTATATCTTCTAACGTTTCGTAGAAAGACTCAGCTGATTGGTACGAGAAAGAGAGAAACATCTCCTGGTCTTTGCAATTTGCTGATCCCCCCTTTCCATTGCCTTTCTATTACTTTACTAGACTACTAGATCTACTGAAGTGTGTTGAGTGTCCACTCTGACAGTAGATCTTACCCTAAAATCATTGTGAGCTGACACATTTCATTTTTCAAACTCAAAAAATGGTGGCAAAGCTGTTTATAAGTCATAGCAGTAAAATACCCTGCCACTATCATGTTGGTGTCATTGCTGTGCTTATAACTGCCCATCCAGGTAATATATCTAGTCTGTGGTGGTCCTATAATGCTCCCTTTCTATTGATGGATGGGGTAGAAGGTGTGTGACAAACACAGCAACAGATGAGCTGCAGTCCTGCACAGCTTGCAGGTGCTGTGCCTGATAAAACGGTAAATACCCTGTAAGTAGATGTAAGACATATGTACCAAACTGGCAACTCAGAATATTTACTAAAGCTGAGTAAATATATATATATATATATATATATATATATATATATATATATATGAAAAAGTACACATATGTGAGGATGCCATCTTCTCTCACTGGTAGAACTGTGATCTTAAAATCTAGTAAAATGCTCAAAGTAGGACATAAGAGTCTTGATCGCTCAGTTTTACCTTCTAACTCTGGATTGCTGTTCCCCATGTCCGCATCATGTATTGTGGAATAATGAAGGTCTTCACTGCCCTCAATGCCTGCGTTAAATATAGTTTTACTTAAAACTTATAACGTAGCTGCAGGAAAGAAAAATGCTCTTGGGTTATTATTTCAAGACAGACTCACGTGACACACATATTAAGATGTAGCTTTGTCTGTCTCTCAGTAAAGTGCTTAGAAGGTCTGTACTGCGCTCGCTTTCTGTCAGGTTCATTAATTCTCCAGTCCTGTCCATCAGGTCCACACTCCCTACAGCAAAGGAGGGTCCATTTGTATCATATTTTTACACTTACTTTCCTGCTCATTTATGTGTTGAATCTCTATAGCGACGTAATCTATTACTATTCTTTTGTGTACAGTTAACAGTATATTAAGCTAATCAAAAAGTTTTCTAAGTATTTATATAACAGGAGATTTAGAAATCAGAAAATACCTTGAGGATCCAGACTGCACCTTTCTTTTAAGCAATGGACAAAGTTTACAATCCTGCAGTTTAGGTTAAATATCTCCACTCTTCCCTCTAATACAGTAGAGAAAAATAAACCCAGGTAAAGCACATAACATAGCTTGTTTTCTACGTACAGTACAAATGTATGCTATCTAAGTCTAATTTGACAGAGCTGCTGAATCGGGTATAATTTTGCATAATATCATCCTGGACTTACCTCCAAGTATCACAGTAACAAACATCGTTTCCGAGCTGATGAGAAAATCTTTTTCCAGCTGACCCTGTCAGCAGTGCATTCAGAGAAATTACAGTAAAGAAATACTTAGCATGATATCCAGTGGTTGCAAAAGTACTAAAACGGGGTTTTAAATGATTGTTGACTACAGCCACATGTGACAAAAGTCTCAAAACAATGCTAGGAACTTTGACGACAGTGACAGGCTGCGGTAAAGTATTGCGCTTCTCTCCCTGGCAGCGTCACCACTGAACTAAGCAATAACTGCTGGCTTAAGATTTTTTATGTCATATACGGTTTTATCCCCGAGCTTCATTAATTTCTCTCTCTCTCTCTCGCTCTCTCTCTCTCTCTCTCGCTCTCTCTCTCTCTCTCTCTCTCTCTCTCTCTCGCTCTCTCTCTCTCTCTCTCTCTCCCTCCCTTCCGCTATTCTAAACACTTGTCTCCATGGAGTCTGTACACAGAGAGACAAGCCTTGTCCCTTTAACCACTTATTGTAAGAACAGGGACCGCTGTGTATGTTTCCTAAATTTTACAGGCTTCAAAGTCCGAGTCCATAATTCAGTCACAGTATAAAAATATTACGTTTAGCCCTCAAACTGGAGTAACAGGGCAAACAGGGCAAGACTTAAGACTTGTTGTCTTAGTGGGGTTATAAAGATGCCCTACAGCCATGTTTATTTATCTTTTTATAAGAATTCAGAGAATCTTATACTAGTTGATTTTAAATTAAATTGGTTGAATACTGCCTCTGACTATTTGAAAGAAGTCTGTGACAACCTTAAACTCTCCCAAAAAAAGAATTGATGCAAGAGCAGGTTTTCGAATATAACTCACAATTGGACTGTCAGAGACTTTAATGGGGTAAAAGGGACATAAATTATCCAGACAGTTCACAGGACCATCTCCACATCCTCGTCCTGAATGGTAACTGATTTCCCAGGGTCCATAACCCCCATGGAAAAGTCAGAAAACATGATCCTGACTTTGTCCAGGAGTGAGTATGCACTGTCATGGTTGAATGGAGGAGTATACGGAAAGAGTTGAGGAAAAAAAAGATAAAGAGAAGCTTGAAGGTAACGTCAGAGGACAGCGTTTAAGCCTCACACTGATGGGGGCAAATTTTTTTTGTGTCACCCAAACGCCCTCTGGAGAGAGTCAACCATCGCAAAGAGGACACTTTCCCCAATTTTTCTTTCCATAAATGTTAACAAAATGTAAAAATGTTAAATTTACATCCCTCATCAGTAGGAGAGGCTCAGTCAAGGCCATGAATAAAAAGATTATCGATGTATCTTAATGCATCTTTTTTCTTTTTTCTATACAGGATTTCTATTTTCTCACTGTGTAAGTACTTGAAACTTTTAAAGCAAAGTATTTGTAATGATCCATAATGAATTTATTTCCAACAAAGACGGAGATTTAAGACAAACATTTGGAGATGAATGAACTTTATAAGCAACGCCGCTGGTTTCCTGGAACATTAAATCTGCAACGAGAGACTGTCAAACACTAAAAAGCTGCAAAGAAAAAGTCAGATTCTCTTTCAAATTTTCCCGTTCCACCTTAAATGGTGCCGCATTTATATTCGGTGCCTCAGGCAAAATTTAAGGTGGAATGGGAAAATTCAAACAAGAAGCCTGAGAATGAGAAGCTGATTTCAGCCTGGTAAAACAGCCGAACGTTGAGAGACATTTTACAAGGAACTATTCCACGCTTGAGGAAAGGTTTTCTGGTGATCGGAGGAAAGCAGCTATAGCTGAAGCTTAAAGCAGAGCAAGGAAAGAACACAGAGGGTGCTGGTTTTTGTTATGTGCAAGCTACAGACTGTCCGGCACTGCACTGCCACATTTCTAAGATCCGCCTTTTGCATTCCGTCAACATTACATAATAAATTAAAATTTAGAAAATTTGTTTTTTGACATTTGTGAATCCATTCAGAATCCTTCACATCCGCATGACGATGCATCTAAGAATCGAGTTTTATATATATTCTATGTATATGAGTGTGTGTGTGTGTGTATATGTATGTAAAATTTTTTTTTTTTTTTATGTAAAAATCAGACACATTTTTTAAAAAATGTGCTGAACACAATTAGAAGTTGTCGCATTTAGCCTTCATGATGTAAACCCAAAATAAATTATTTACAAATTAAAATACTATCATCCTTTCATAACTGTATGACACTCAGTTCAAAAGGAATTATTTTTTATTTTATATAAACATCATTTATATATACATGGAGAAAGAGAGAGAGAGCGGGAGAGAGAGAAACAGAGAGAGAAAGAGTAGAGAGAGTAAGAGAGAGAGAGAAAGAGAGAAAGGAGAGTGAGAGAGAAAGAGTAAAAGAGAGAGGAAGAGAGAGAGAGCAAGAGAGAGAGAGCAAGAGGGAGAGAGAGAGGGAGAGAGAGTAAGAGAGACAGAGAAAGAGAGAAAGGAGAGTGAGAGAGTAAGAGAGAGAGAGACCAAGAGAGAGAGAGCAAGAGAGAGAGAGAGTAAGAGAGAGAAAGACAGAGAGAGAAAGAGTAAGAGAGAGAGAGAGCAAGAGAGAGACAGAGAGAGAGAGAGAGCGAGAGAGAGAGAGAGAAAGAGAGAGAAAGAGAAAGAGAGAGAGAGAAAGAGAGAGAGAGCGAGAGAGAAAGTAAGAGAGAGAGAGAAAGAGAGAGAGAGAGAGCGAGAGAGAGAGAGAAAGAGAGAAAGAGAGAAAGAGAGAGAGAGAGAAAGAGAGAGAGAGCGAGAGAGAGTAAGAGAGAGAGAGAAAGAGAGAGAGCGCTATGGATTCTAAGACTTGCTGTTTCCACATCAGTATTTCTTCTAAAACATGCTGCAGTTACAGTGAATATATAGACTCTGCTACACAAAGTGGAAGAACGTCTGTCAGTAGCAAGGCGAATAATACATTATTAATTATTAATTATGCCTGCGGTGTTAAGCCAGCTGAGAACGTTACTGTCAATGACCAGTGACCAGTAGACCAGTGTCCATCATCCTGATTACCGTCTTAGGGTCTGAAACAGTTAACACAACGGCCTCCCAGTGACCAGAGCCCAGTGGACATTAGGCCACATTACAGCGTGCAGACAGCAGCCCTGCAGTCGCGGCTTATTTCAGGGCCTGACCCGCTGAAGGAGCGCGCTGGCCGGAGGCTTTTCAGCGACAGCACTAACAGCTGCAGCAACCCTCAGAATGTCGGAAAGCTCGTTTGAATCTGTCGAAAAGACGCTGGAGGCTCACGTCCCTGAAGCGGAACTCAAAGAGCTTAAGCGGATTCTATACGGAAAAGATCTCAAGTAAGTGCAGACACGTGCTGACGTGTTACCTTTCAGCCATGATCCCCTGTGAAGTCCGGTATAACGGCATAGACTTAGACTTAGTTCTGGTAATTTATGTCATGTTTGTCTTATAATGTTAAAGATTTGACATTTAACCTACACTCTTAGAAAATGGTTCTTCAAGGGTTCTTTCCTAAAGAAATAAGCACCCAGAGAACCCTCGCACGGTTACAGTGCTCCTCGCATCGTGAAGGACTTGTTCAGATTGATCGAGAACGTGCTGTAGATGGTTCTACAGAACCTGTTTGAAAAGGGTTCTATATAGTACCAAAAAAAGGCTTCTTCGATTGTAACAAGACAAAAGGTTCTTTGATTGTTTATGGTTCTATATAGCACCACTTTCTTCATTAAAGAACATTTTAAGAATCATTTTTAACAAGCTGCAATATTTACCATATGTATGTGTATATATTTAAGAATAAGAGAGACCATTAACCCAAATTAAACCAGACCTTTTAGTGGTCCTGAGATTCAGCCTGTAAATGATTGGTCACAGACTTTGCCCAGTCTGTCCACAAACAGCCTGAATGCTGGACACGTTAACCCCCATGCTGGGATGTGACGTTGACCCGGTCTTTCATTTCTAGCTGGTAAAAGGGTTAACTTGTGCTTCATTGAACCCCTGCAATTACATGCTAAAAGGTTATTTTAGTAGTTACATATTCTGGACATCATACTGACAGAAACAAAGTAATTAGTGTTTGAAGTAGCCCACAGGATGTTAGGGGTGGAACAAGAGAGGCGTTATTTAACCGTTGAACACAGAACGGGACAAACTGCCCCTTTCCCCTTTATCCCTGCTAAATGTTATCATCTCTCTCCTGACCAGATTGTTGAGTATCCTGATGGTGTCCTTACACTCAATGATGTCAATATTTACACAAACCTGTTTATGAGGGCAGTGATGCAGAGAAAGCAGTGGTTTTGCAACGCAAGGATAGCCCAGAGACGGGATTGGGAAACTGTGCTATTTCATTTTTAAGGCACTGACATGGGATCCCAAGTACCGTGCTACAGAATGGAGAGCTTTAAAAAAGAAGAGTTGTCCTTTAAGATCTTCCCTCACACCTGGCTTCTTATCATGAACTTCATCGCTTTAAAAATCACACACAGGTTCTCATTCTCGGTGCAAAAAAAAAGTAGAAAGAGAAAAATAAAAAGATAAGATAATTAAAATACTATCCAAATTTACACTCAGCAAAACGTAAACAAAAAGGAAGATTGCACATGACCCATCGAACTTGAATTTTTTCCAGTTATAAATTGCACTGGCCCATTGAACTGAACTGAAATCAACTGAAATGCAAAAGTTCTGAAAAAAGTTTTAAAAGGGATTTTCTAAATTTCATTCATGGCAGGGAGGCACACGGAAGGTGTTAGTTAGGTGGGGTTTTTTAGGGGTGGGGGGGTTTGCAGTGTTTGCTAAGCAAAACCAGCCTTCTCAACAAAGGCTGTACCTTTTCTGTAAGGTAGTGGTTTCCTATAGGTGTTTTAGGACTAGTACCCAGTGAAGAGCATCAGTTGGTAGTGTAAAAGAGTTAGTAGCGTCTCTTATGTGATTTTTTTTTTTCTTTTCTTTTTATTTTTTTCAACGGTTTAATCATAGCCAGCTCTCACCCTTTAGCTAGGTCCTTATCTTTGGAAGAGTGAAGGCTAGCAAGTGCTTGAGGCACGAGGCATGTTAAACACCGCTGCATGCTTTCATATAGCTATTACATTTTGTAAAATAACTCTCTTTGGGTATGAAAGAGTAAAGACATCGAACAGGAGTACATTTCATCTTCCAAGTCCGTTGACATTAAAAAGGATATGGATGCCTTTCTTTAACTCTACTACAGTGTTTCTTTAAGCACGACTTTGTATTGCATAGTGTGTTTTACTTGGGTATTAGAGGTTACTATACACTATAATTTGAATAGTCTCATGCTGGAATATGAGCCTGTGCTACCAAAACAAAACATTTTTCTGTAAAAATCATATAAACATGCTATGGAACTGTTTGATGTGCTGCTTTTGTTTTAAAAAGCGGGTCACTAAAACACAAAGAATAGTCTAGCTTTTTAAAGTAAAGGTTGTTTAAAAAAATCGAAAAACAAACGAAATAATAATCCAAATAAGTGTGGAATGATTCATGTACGGTGTTTCGTTTGAGCTTAGATGAGATCAGGGTCCTCTAAATCTCATGGTGAATGAGATTTAAGCCTCAGCTGGTCATCTACGCTTCAGTTCATTGTATCTATTAACTAAGATATAATTGAATTACAGGAAGTTAATCCTGCCTCAGAGTGCAGTGGAGGCAGCACAGGACAGGGATTTTGACTTGCAGGGGTATGTGTTTGAGGCAGCACCAGAGCAGCTCAGGCCACCTAAGATTGTCCGTGTGGGACTCATCCAGAACAAGATAGTTCTTCCCACTGATGCTCCTGTGCTTGACCAGGTAAGACAGAGACAGCCTAAGCCACACAAATCAGTCTCACGTACTGTAGTCCTCTAATCCTTTTTCACTTCCATGGCCTCACCTCTAATTTTGAGTGTTCATTCAGTCAAGTGGATTTATGACGACTGATGTCTTCTTTCATAGATTACAGCTCTTCACAAGCGAGTAGGTGAGATGGTGGAGGTAGCTGCTCTTTGTGGGGTCAATATAGTCTGCTTCCAGGAAGCCTGGAGTGAGTAACAACGTACACATTGTTTTCATTCTAATAGTGTGATAAGATTTTGAGGCCTTTAAAAGTTGCACACTTCCTCAAGCACCACCCAGGAATCCTTACTACACACTGGGGAACCCCGAGTGCATTATCTGTGAAATAAAAAATGCATTGCTTTAATTTTAAGTTTATTTAAAATGTAAAATGTAGATGGTAATGTGAATAGTTGTTAGCTTAGTACTGACATATCTAGAACCACAGAAATGTGCTTTATTGTACAGGTTTTTTTTCCTGTCATTTTTTTAAAACAAGTTTAGAAATTTATGTCCCAAACTTAAGGCCGAATAGTCACTGCTAGTACTAGCTAGTGAAGTTTAATAGTTTGAATTCATCGTACAACAGGTAACTGAATAAAAAAGAAAACAGTTTAGAAACAGCACTTCCAAAGTCTCTCACCACACCAACAGCAGATGAACTTTTGTAATTTCCTTGTAAAAAAAAAAAGTAAAACAAGTTTAGCTAGGTTTCCGCTTGTGCCCTCATTGTCTCGGTCCCCCACTGATTGAATTAACTCTGGGGCTACCATAAACTTTATATGAATCAGTGTTACTCTGGAATTTGCCTTGCCTAAATGGTCCTCCAATTAAGCAGATTTGTTTCTGGTATGATGCCAGGCCAGTTTGGCAGGGGGGACTACCACGTTTACCACACCCACCCATTTCCATCACTATATGCCTTGTAGAAGTATTCAACCCCCTTGGATGTTCTCAACATTCAGAATATTCTCAGTAGTTACAAAGAATATATACATATTAAATATTTACTCAGCCTTCCAAATCACTGAATCCAGGTGTTCCAATCACTTCCATGGCCACAGGTGTATAAAGCCGAGCCCCTAGTCCTGCAGACTGCTTCTACAGACATTAGTGAAAGAATGGGTCGCTCTCAGGAGCTCGGTGAATTCCAGCGTGGTACCGTGATCAGACGCCACCTGTACAACAAGTCCAGTCGTGAAATTTCCTCACTACTAAATATTCCATAGTCAACAGTCAGTGGGATTATAACAAAGTGGAAACGATTGGGAACGACAGCAACTCAGCCACAAAGTGGTCATACACGTAAAATGACAGAACGGGGTCAGCGGATGCTGAGGGGCATAGTGCGCAGAGGTCACCAACTTTCTGCAGAGTCAATCACTACAGACCTCCAAACTTCATGTGGCCTTCAGATCAGCTCAAGAACGTAGAGAGCTTCATGGAATGGGTTTCCATGGCCGAGCAGCTGCATCCAAGCCTAGCATCACCAAGCACAATGCAAAGCATGGAATGCAGTGGTGTAAAGAGCCGCCACTGGACTCTAGAGCAGTGGAGACGTGTTCTCTGGTGTGACCAATAACGCTGCTCCGTCTGGGAATCCGATGGACGAGTCTGGGTTTGGCGGTTGCCAGGAGGTGGTACTTGTCTGACTGCATTGTGCCGAGTGTAAAGTTTGGTGGAGGGGGGATTATGGTGTGGGGTTGTTTTTCAGGAGTTGGGCTCGGCCCCTTAGTTCCAGTGAAAGGAACTCTTAAAGCTTCGGCATCGAGAGATTTTGGATAATTTCATGCTCCCAACTTTGTGGGAACAGTTTGTGGACGGCTCCTTCCTGTTCTAACATGACTGCACACCACTGCACAAAGCAGGTCCATAAAGACATGGATGAGCCAGTTTGGTGTGGAAGAACTTGACTGGCCTGCAGAGTCCTGACCTCAACCCAGTAGAACACCTTTGGGATGAATTAGAGCGGAGACTGTGAGCCAGGCCTTCTCGTCCAACATCAGCGTCTGACCTCACAAATGTGCTTCTGGAAGAACGGTCAAAAATTCCCATAAACACACTCCTAACCCTTGGGGAAAGCCTTCCCAGAAGAGTTGAAGCTGTTGTAGCTGCAAAGGGTGGGCCGACATCATATTAAACCCTATGGATTAAGAATGGGATGTTACTCAATTTCATAGACGTGTAAAGACAGACGAGTTAAAAACTTTTGGCAATATATTTGGCAATGTATTTTCCATTTTCCAAGTATTTTTAAGTGAACCTCCAGGATTAAATTTTCAAAAAAGATATAGAAAAATATGAATGGGAAGATATCAATAATCAACTGATATATCATGATATAGCAATTAAAATCCATTAGATTTTCTTCACGGCCTGCAAATGACTGTGACATGATTGTTGTGTCAGGATCAAACTGATTTTTTCATAGAATTCTTTATCAAGGGTGGCAGTAATTCTGGAGGGCAATATAACTTTTTTGTGTCCATCCCCACAGCGATGCCTTTTGCCTTCTGTACAAGAGAGAAGGGGCCATGGACAGAATTCGCTGAATCTGCTGAAGAGGGCTTGACCACACGCTTCTGCAAAGAGGTAGATGGTCAAACTTTTTGTCTAAAACATTACGGAAGATCAAAGCGATATCCATGTTAGCTTCTTTAGTTTTGCACAAGAGCTATGATGCTTATACACTACAGTCATTAAGTACACCTCCTTGTAGCTATACTCTACCATTTTGTCAGGTTCTTTTCAAAGAAGTGCTTTGTAGTTCCACAGTTACAGGCTGTAGTCCGTCTGTTTCTCCGCATAATTTCTAAGCCCCCTTTCACCCTGTCCTTCAGTGGTCAGGACCTCCACAGGGAATGTATTATTTGAGTAGTAGATCATTCTCAGTACTGCAGTGACTCTAACGTGGAAGTGATGTGTTAGTGAGTGCTGTGCTGGTACGAGTGGATCATAACACAACTGTGCTGCTGGAGTTTGAAACACTCTTCACTCTATTAGACACTCTTACTTTTTGGTCCACCTTCTAGATGTAAAGAGACGATAGCTCATCTTTTACTGCACAGTTTGTGTTAGCCCTCCACTAGTGCTTCATCAGTGGTCACAGGATACTGCTCAGGACGCTGTTGGCTGGATATTTTTGGTTGGTGGACTATTCTCAGTACAGCAGCCACACTGAGCTGTTTAAAAACTCTCTTTAAAAACTAATGTAGCATGTTCAATGAATGCTTACATGTTCGTTTTAGGTTGGTGTTCTTCAGCATGTATTCACTGATGCAGTGGCTATCGGAGAACCTGTTTGTTAGTCACCTGCTCGGGTGGGTAGAAGGTTCCTTCACACGCATCCAATGAACAACAGTCCAAACTGTTGGGTGGTGTTCCCGTTTATTCAGGAAACTTGAATAGCAGAATTACAATCCAGCCCATGCTTTGTTTGTTCCCACCACTCCAACTCCTCTATTCTGTAAGTGTCATAAGCACCTGACTTGTCACCTAACCCATCACCTAGTGCAGCTCGCCCCCTTAATAGTACTGAAATATTTACAAAGGCTCCTACAACTGGGTTTCTTTTGCTATGGACCCATTGTAGAATCCGGGTCGAGAAGCCACCCCTAAGTGTGAACGAGTCGCGAGATGAATACCAAATGAGTTATTGGAGAAAGAAAGCTCTTGCTTGTGTATGGCACAGCTGTGGCCAACAACAGCTCATGGAAAATAAAGCCTCACGACTTGTGTGAAAACTCTTTTCTTGCTCAGTGAACACTACACTATTGCTGTCTCTCAACTTATTATTGCGCTTTATGACATGTAATTAGTGGTGCAAAGATTATTCGACTTAGTCGACTCAAATCGACGGACAAATTAGTTTCATCTCATTTAGTAGTCGATTAGTCGGTGACGTCATTACGCGTCTTTCTCACGCTCACTAGGACATTTTGGCATTACCACTCACTGGAGAGTTAACACCAGCCTCAAGAACAGAATCCCCAAAAGTGTGGAGTTAAACTTAAAACAGGTCGTCAGACGTTCTGTTTGTGAAGCCGAGCTCAGCTGACTATGGGAGCCCATCCTCCACGTTGGAGCATCTGAAGAGGGAACTTCGGATCACTGGATGAAGAAGATTCGTCTTGGTAAGATGCGTATTTCGAAACGCAGCTTCTTTGGTATCGTTAATGGAGCTGGAGCAGAAAAGCAGTTCGCAGGTCTCCGCAAACGGTTTCAGGGCGCAGTTCTCAGCGGATATGCAGAGCAGCCGGACGAAGGGTCAGCGCTGAAATTAAGTGTTTACCCAAAGTTGTTCAGTTAACTGTTTATAGAGAAGTTTGCCACAAATGATTCGCCACTTTCCCCTCCGCACTGTAAGAGCGCATCTTCTCAGCAGGAACGGTAATTAAAACAGTGAATTCCTGAAGGTTATTGATCTTCATCGTTAGTTAGCAAATGCAGAAAACAACCTCAAGCTAAATTTAAAACCTAGTAGCTGCATAAGTTATTTGGTAATGTAGCGATTCATAATCTGAATAATCAGTTATTCGTTTCAGTATTCGACTATCAAATTGATCGTTTGTTGCATCCCTACATGAAATTTAATTTAAAAAAATCAAATGAAAAAAGGCTAATCATTTTGCATGACGTATCTGCTGATTACAATTTCTGCTCCCAAATGAAAACACCTTGCCACGTCCCTGCTGTGCAGTGCTGAGAATGATCCACCACCTATATAATACCTGTCCTGTATGTGTGCTGGTCAACGGTAAAATGGGCTGAAAAAAGTATTCAGAAAACAGAAGAACTACAGTCTTTAAATGAGGAACTACAAAGTGCCCCTGATAAAATGGACAATGGGTATAGATACAAGGAGGTGTATTTAATGAAGTGGCAGGTAATATCCCAAGTAATAGTTTGTGCCTTATCAACTGCACACCTAAAACATGCACCTTCTCACGTGGTTTCTCAGACTTTATAACTAACATATCTGAAAATGCACAAAAGAATTGACAGAATTCAAGAAAGCTGTGTAGCATACTTTTGTCCACTTTTATGGATAGCTGTGTTAAAGCCATATACATTTCACTTCCCAAATTTTTGCCAAGGAAAATTATGTAATAAAGTTTAGGAAGTATGGAGTCAAGAAAGAGTCAAAAAGCCTTCCTGCTGGCTCTCGCAGCCCTCACCGGGGCCCAGGAGCCCGGCTCATGACAATATTATTTTATTAACATATATTATTAACATAACTGACTGCAAAATCGAATGTCCATAGTTTTTGTTCTATTACCTAACATGTAGACATACTGCTAGAATCACATACCAATACGTCCTCATATGCCCTCGGTCAAAACACCATTAGAGGTGGGTACCAACAGCTTACCAAAGCCTTGACTGACAGCAACCAGTCAGGGTTGTGATTGGATAAGGCAAACTAGCTTTCTGATCGGAATAGCTTTCCTATTGGTTCATGAATTTGCTGTCAAAACTGTGTCAAAAATCTGCAGTTACAAGTTACTGTCCTACACAAGTCAAGTTGTTGGGTCAAAGAGAATATTGCATGCATATTGGACTTCGCTAACCAAACTTCAAATTATATCTGGTGGCCCAGCACCCACTTTCAGCCACTTTCTGAAGTTTACATCTGACATCAGATGTCTCTGCCACCTCGCTGAATTATGTAAACAACAGTGAACCATTTACGGAAGAAAGGTTAGTTTAGTTACTATATGATTTTATCTCATGCCAAAAGAAACAAACATTAACCTCTATCCAGAAAGTGGTCAGCTATACAGTCCGTACAAAAAAATGCAAAACATTTTAAAGAACCTGTTTTTATTCTGTTTTTCTTTTTTGATTTTAGCTGGCAAAAAAGTACAACATGGTGGTAGTGTCCCCCATTTTGGAGAGAGATGAGATTCATGGAGGAACACTGTGGAACACGGCAGTTGTGGTGTCGAACAGTGGGAATGTCCTGGGAAAAAGCAGAAAGAATCATATTCCACGTGTGGGAGATTTCAATGAGGTCAGTGTGTCTGTTCTTCTCTAAGTGCAGATAAAGTGTCTGGATATCTTATCCATTTACACAAGAAAAGAATTCTTGTCTCTGTCAGAGCAGAAGGTAAAAATGTTAAAGAAAGTGTCATTTTTGATAGAACACTCTGTTACTGGACGTTTACACATGCCAAGACTAGTGTTATGGTCAACTAGAAGTGATTGTACACTAATGACCATAAATCCCACTTACAATGAACATAATGAGCGCTGATCACCCCTTACTAGTAGGCTTAGCTCAGGCACCGGCAAATGAAATGTTAAGAAGAGCCGTTTGTCCTTTCAACAGAAATGAAACCACCTTGGGAAGCACGACATTTTATGTCCGTTTTTCATTGGCTGTACACTCACCAGCCACTTTATTAGGTACACATGTTCAATTGCTTGTTAACACAAATAGCTAATCAGCCAATCACATGGCTGCAGCTCAATGCATTTAGGCATGTAGAGGTGGTCAAGACAACTTGCTGAAGTGCAGACCGAGCATCAGAATGGGGAAGAAAGGGGATTTAAGGGACTTTGAACGTGGCGTGGTTGTTGGTGCCAGACGGGCTGGTCTGAGTATTTCAGAAACTGCTGATCTACTGGGATTTTCACGCACAACCATCTCTAGGGTTTACAGAGAACGGTCCGAAAAAGAGGAAATATCCAGTGAGCGGTCAGTTGTGTGGATGAAAATGCCTTGTTGATGTGAGAGGTCAGAGGAGAATGGGCAGACTGGTTCCAGATGATAGAAAGGCAACAGGAACTCAAATAACCAACCAAAATCTCTGAGGAACGTTTCCAACACCTTGTTGAAAGTGTGCCACGAAGAATTAAGGCAGTTCTGAAGAGAAAAGGGGGTCCAACCTTTTACTAGCAAGGTACTAGTGTACCTAATAAAGTACCTAATAAATTTTGCCTTCATTGTCACTAATTCAGAACAAAGACATTCTATAGCAGCAGTTACCAGTCGTCAGCTACAGCAGGAAACTAAACCCGTGGCTGTGCAAAGACTCAGTATGAGTGGAAAAAGCATGAAAGATGCTGGTGAAGTTAGGGTTAGGGATTAGTTAAACCAAACAACATGGTGTTACACCCACAACCACGCTAGCTAGTTGGCTAGCTAACGCACATTGAAAGAGTCGCTAAAATGCATCTGTGTCAAGTCAGTTCACTAGTTAGTTTATCTTCATTTGGTTTAACCTATATTCACTGACTTGGCTTTTGTCCAAGCTGACCAAAGGGGATATGATTGGGATCAGTGGACCTAGACCATGCTCTTGGCCCACCCAAAAAACTCTTTATACAATTACAGCAGCTGCTTTAGTTGTATGAATTACGTCACTGTCCCATTGATGTTAATGTCACATTTAGAATCAATTGTAGACCATATGTCCAATTACTTATATTCTCCTTCAATGGGAGGTCTATATAACGTGCTGCAGTTATGTGAGTCATAATACCCCTGAATTAGAGTTCACATTCTGCACCTTTTGTTTTAAATTCACTGTTTTCTGTCTCTCTTTTATCAGTCAACATACTATATGGAGGGCAACACAGGACACCGTGTCTTTCAGACACAGTTTGGAAAGATAGGTGTGAACATCTGCTTTGGCCGCCATCACCCTCTTAACTGGTTCATGTACAGCATGCATGGAGCTGAGATCATCTTCAACCCTTCAGCCACAGTGATCGCTCTCAGGTAGGATCCATACACTGATGTCTTTCTTCCACAAGAACAGATGAAGTTACTTTGCTAAATAAGTAGTGGATTTGTGTTACAGTGAACCAATGTGGTCGATTGAAGCAAGAAACGCTGCCATTGCCAACCACTGTTTCACCTGTGCCATCAACAGAGTTGGGACTGTATGTAGCTTATAATGAAGAAAACAAACATATTCAGGAAAAGTCCAAAGAGTTTAAACTTTTGGCTTTTTAAGTAGTTATATGGTAATTCTATTTTCATTCCACACAAATGACATTTGACAAGAATGTGTGAGCCAGATAAAGGTGAGGACCAGTCTTACTCAGCCTTCTATTCACTTTGCCATCAGTTTGATATCAGTAGTAGCCTTTGACATTTTGTACATTAGAAAGTAAAGCTTTTGAAAGAAATGTACTCTAATGTATAACATTATACAAAAACATGTAACCTCACTTTCTTGAATAAGCATGTATTTGGACTCTTAAGCAAAACACTTATGTTTTTTTTTTTGTTTTGAGGACTATTAAGAAGTTTGGACATTTTATCAGCCCTTTAAAGAAGGTTTCATGACACACTATCCTTCAGCTGCAAATTGTTTAGGACAGACTCCTCTATTATTGTTGTTCCAAGCTCCTATAAAAGAACATTCTAAGCTTTACATTGAATGTGCTCATCTTTTCACCCAGGAATATTTCAAGAATGAGTTCACATCTGGAGATGGGAAGAAAGGTAATTATTTGCCTCAACCAAGCTGAGAAAGTCAGAGGTCATGTCTAGTGGTGCCAACACATGACTAAAGCTATCTAGCTATATACCACGAGTCAGAGACAGGGAGGACAGAACAGAAGTAACAGGGAGTTGTAAATGCACTTGCGTTCATGCCTGTTTGAATAGGTTACTTCCCGGAAGTCATACATTGTTTCCGTATGTGCCTTGGAAAAGGGATTTAATGTAACTTGAACGATTGTGTTAAACAACTGTTAATTGACACATTATTTTAAATTCCTTTCCAGCACATCATGACTTAGGCCGCTTTTATGGCTCCAGCTACGTGGCTGCACCTGACGGAAGTCGGTCCCCAGGTCTATCCAGAATCCGTGATGGGTTACTTGTCGTTGAACTAGACTTGAACCTAAACCAGCAAATTGCAGACAAGTGGAACTTCAAGGTGCGTTAGGAAACACATGCTAAACAGATCAATTAAAATATTGTAAGCATTTTCTTGTAATATATTGAGAATTTTATAAAGCGTTAAAGTATAAAATGACAAACTTTCCCAATTCAGTCTCTAGTGTTGGGATCCACCCCTTGAAGCTTTGACATATTAAGCAAATGTCTCAGAAGAAGTTCGCTGAACAATAATCAATTTATACATTATGCAGAAGTCGCACACCTCAGTTGAGTGTTCTGTCTCTAGGACACTTGAAGAAATACAGGCCTGGATCCCTAAATCTTTCCTTCAAGATTTTGGAAAGTTTAGTGCAGGCATTACAACATTGACTGCATTTACCTTGCACACAAAAAATAACTGACAGATTTCAGTAATTACCTGATTATTCGAGTGGTCATGTAAACAGTATACAGAAGTCCGATTAAGAGACCTCGATTTAACGCAGCAGTCAAGTTTTTTAGCTTATAGATGGTAGAGCTGTCCCGGAAACAGCAAGCAACATTTAACACGATACACTTTTGAAGCAATATTGAAGCCAAATACCTGCTTGATAAAATTAGGAATTTTACCATTTTCATTCTCTAGATGATATATATTCATATTTACTAGTAAAGTAACTCTGTTTAAAATAAAGCCAAGGCAGGAAATTAGAATTTTTGTCCCGTCCTTCTTCTGGGAGCTTATCAGAGGACCACAGTGCAGGAATCCAATGACCAAACTCTTTTCTATTATCAGAAAAACCAAGTGCATGTAAACATGTTGAACAAATGACTGAAAATCTGATTTTCTGCAGCTGTCAGATGAAGTGCATGTAAACACACTCAATGTTATCATAAATGCTGAATGAAATAAAGATTTAAGAAGGTCATTAATATTGTTTGAATACCTGTGGATGTTGTAAACCTGGCCTTTATGCTCACCCTTGCATAAACTGTATATCTTTCTGCAGATGACAGGGAGGTATGAGATGTATGCAGATGAACTCACCAAGGCTGTCCAAGATGACTTCAAGCCCAATATTGTTAAGGAGTAAATGTTTCAGGAACTGGTCCCAAGACTACAGAACACAGCCCCACACACAGCTTTACTGGAGAGCCTTTTTTGTGGTGTATGACTGTACATTTTGTTGTTGGAAGAGGTGGAATTAATAGGGGTTTGTTTTCACTGGTTACATTTCAAATGATGACAGTGTTATATGTAACAGTGTGGCAGCTCCAAAGAACAGATTATTCATTCGTAATTAAAATGACAATGTTTTAATGTCTTCATCATTGCACTGTTACATTAGAAAGTTTGCAACATTAACATTGAATTCTCAAAAAACACACAACCTGAATCAAGCTAACCCCTTCATCCATATTTTAAACAGGTGTAGAAAACATTCATCCTTCACGAGTCAACATTTAATTAATATATATTAAAGGAAGTGGGACACAACAGTGCAGTCATCTATTCCATGTTGTCAAAAATGTTCTTAAGAAGGAAATGTGCCATTTATGAGACGACTGTCCAAATAAAGCAATTCTAGAAGCCAATGAACTGCAAAACGTTACCTTATTTTAATTACCCTGTTACTAACCAGTCAACATGTGAGGCTACATTAACTGTGTTGTATTACACTGCCTATGAACTATACTGTGGGGACTGTGGAGTGCAGAACCACAAATTCTGCAATAAATAATTATTTTCTCAGCATAAATCTGTCAATATTATTATTTTTACTGTTTTCATGTTCATTTGAATTTATTTCAATTCACATGCTGCTTGGACCAAGTACTGCCAGAAATTTTCACGCAGACTTGGTTCAACATGAAACGCTTACCAACCAGGCTCAGCACAGTTTTCTAGATGCAGTTACTTACCTGTGCTCAGGGCCAAAGAACTGTTTGGTGAGATATTGGTGACATAATGACATAGCTATTTGCTGACTGGTTCAAAATTTATGTCTGTATTATTCCACTGCATCCTGCATGAATTCACAACAAATAAGTTTTCTCACATGGACGCCAAATACATGTAGGCAATGTACAATTTTAAATCCACTGTTCAATACATGATCGCTCCACACCTTCAATCTAACAACAACTGTTAAATGATGAACATGAGAGAAAAGTTGATTATTATTAGTTTACCTAGAAAGCTACCAGATGCTCTCCCCCACAGTACATGTTTCTTTCTTGCCAAGGTCCTTGGGGAACCATTTGGGCAAGGCACAAATGAAGACTGCAACAGCCGCAGGACTAATGGATTTTATAGAGAGCTTATGGAGACAGAGCAAACACATTTCTATAAAATAAACCTGGACTGTCCCTCAGTGATGGGAGAAATATGAAGCTTTGAAGTGATCGCTTCAGAATATCATTCACTGTTTGAGATGCTTTGAACAGCATACATGTGCAACATCTGAAAACACATCACGAAAACATCAAGACCCAACAATCTGGATGTTAAGCAAAATTAAGTGTGTAGGCCTTCATGTAAAAATAATATTTCATATTGTTAGATTTAATAAAGTTCATTATTTGTGGACGTAATGTGGAGCAGAGGTATAGACTGAATAAGCTCTATGAAATGATTGGAGTATAATAGAAAATAATGATAGGAAGGCACATCAGGAGATATGCAAAAAAAACTAAATAACAATAATAATAATAATAATAATAATAATAGATAAGCCAAATAACCAATTAGCCAAAAACAGCATGAATCTAATGAATCTACATTTCCTGTACTGTGACTTGGCTGCTTTGATAAAAGCCTTAGAGCACCATTTTGAACAAACATTTTGAAGGATTTCACTGGACTGGATGGGACTGGACTTAACCGAACCGAACTCAGAACCATTAGCCTACTGTGTTTTGCACACAGAGGAATTAGACCTCTGCATTTAAACCATCTGTACAGTGAAACACCCACATACACACACTAGTGAACACACACAGTAGGGGGCAGTGAGCATACTTGCCTGGAGCAGTGGGCAGCCCTATCCACAGTACCCGGGGAGCAATTGGGCAAAGTTTCATATGATGAAAAGCCCAAAGCTTTATTTTCTGGGGTGGGTGGCCATCTGAGCAACACACAGTTGGGGGTTAATCAATAAAATCTTTATTTATTTCAGAGTCCACTGAGGGAGATCCCTGATTTACAAATAAACAATAATTACTGAAGCAAAGAATCAAATAAGTCAAACAACAAGGTAATAATAACGTAAAAACGACACAAAATTAAAATTGTAATGTTTTCAGCTCTCTGATCAACACTATTTATCTTTTTCTAAATTAGGTACATAAATAGCTAAAGGGTCTAAAAAATCATCTATTGATTAACAATTTGGTCAAGGACCACTTTGGACAGTAGCAGTTAGACAGCTAGCATCATTCCAAATAAAGACTGACAGCCCCAAGGCTCATTTATTTCACGGTGTGGCAGTACGACGGGCTCCAAGTGGAGCACAACAGGTAAATAAACACCCACTGCATAACAAAAGGTTGAAGGTCATAAATAGCCAGTGACTATTAGAAAGAGGGAAAGTAATAGTTAAATTAAGTTGGGGCAGTCGTGGGTTGGAGGTTAGGGAACCAGCCTCGTGACCATCCCCAGCGCCATGACAGTCCATGACTGAAGTGAGCAAGACACCTAACCCCCAACTGCTCCCCGGGCACCGTGGATTGGGCTGCTCACCGCTCCGGGCAAGTGTGCTCACTGCCCCCTAGTGTCTATGTGGTGTTTCACTTCACAGATGGGTTAAATGCGGAGGTGGAATTTCCCTGTTTGTGGGATTAAAAAAGTATCACTTAACTTAAATCCACATGGGTAAACAGCTATTTAGCTAGGTAGTTTGCTATTACAACTTTATGAAATAAGGGCTTAAATAAAGAAAACGTTAAATAAATGTAGGCCATCATTGGCAGTAGCTAACCAGCACTTCATGACATATGTTGCTAATGGGAACCACCATGACGATGATTGTTAGATGATTACTTTGTGGTTTGGTCATGTGACACTGTCCCCCAGAGCATTTCTGTAAGGACCTGTGCGAACATCCGTGCCCAGTCCCTCCACGTGGCCTTCAAACCAGTTAACAGGTACATAGCTCCTGTAGGCGCTGCATCGTAGAGTACTCTTCTCTTCTTCAGTAGACAGCCGGCCTTAATCTGTTCCATATTTATTTAAGACTTTTTTAACAGTAGGCCTCCTGAGACTGCATCTCTCACATGTAGAAGGTTACTATGGCTGACGCGTCATAAGCCATCGCATCCACTTTTCACTACAAAAAAATGAGGCTGTGATAGATCTACATTTTTTCCGTGTTTGTCCATAAAGAAATGGCACCATGAACCCACTTGCATTACATCTTTAAGGTGTTCTTCATGAGTTGGATTTGATGGTCATTTCTACCTGAGTTTTTGACTTTCACCAGCAGTAAACCATACCAATATGCCTATAGACTGAAGTGACCACACAAAGGAAATTAAAACGAAAGTAGAGAAATTAAAAAAAAAAATTAAAACACTGTTGCCTTTATAATTTTACAGGTCTATAATGAAGCCGTTTCATCACAAAAGCACTACACAATACTTCAATTTTCCCTTCTTTGTCAGCAGCTGGGAGGAAATCAGATTATACCTGGACTAAGTATCTTTCAGTCTTTATTGTCCATTGGTTCTTGTATTATAGCATTAAGCACATGTGAGCTCGTCATATGGCTTGTTTAGCACCGTGATCTCAAGCAGTGATACACATTTTTGTACAATTGGGCTGTACATTTCCTCAAAAGAGAACAAAAGCCCAAGAAGGATTATATTACCTGTTACTTTCCAGCAGTGCAGTCAAAGAAAACTGCAGCCCAGCCAATCAGAACTCTCACAGCGAAAAAAAGTCAGTCATCTTTCAAAGATCAACTGTCCTTGAAGATGAAAAGAATGTCCTCGTCTGTTCCATAGCTCATTCTTGCCTCTTCAAAATTCAAAATGCTAGTGCAGCACACTCCTGTGCATAAAGAGAGCATCCATGAGTCACTGAGTCGCTGTAATTGCTATTACTTACATATATACAGATATATCCATTCACACTCACAGTCAAACACACATTCACACCTAGGGGCAATTTAACGTGTCCAATAGGCCTGACTGCAGAGATAAAACCAGAGAACCCGGAGGAAACCCAAGAAGACACGGGGTAGAACTCCACACAGTAAGGGACCTGGTCATCTGGCTGAAGCTAAATAATGTAGGTAAGCTGTATTTTGTTTGTTGTTGTTAGAAATGTACATATACATTAACTGCGTAAGAAGGACTGTGACACTGAAGCTAATGACTATCTTTTTAAAGAAAGAAAGAAAAAACGAATGTTTTACCGCTTTCCAATTAACCCATTCAGACACTTCACTCTTACACACGTGCAATACTTACGGTCAGAGTAAGCAGGGTTGTTATAAAAGATGCAGCCAGTGGTACGGTTAAATCCACACACTACCACAAAGTGGCCCTGGTATTCAGGCTTCCGACAGAAACACTTCTGACCCACAGGGAGAAAGCAGCAGTATTTGACCGGAGTCGAACACAGTTCACACACCAGAACTACAGCATTGACGAGCACAATGGCTACATGACCCTGGTCCAGATGAGCCTGGATCTCCTGAACAGTCACAGAGCTAAAGACAAAATACAAATAATTACAAAGAGAAAGTCTGGGGAGGGATCTAAACTGGAAACTGTTATGATCACGCATTCCCATAAATGCTGAGGAACAAACTCAGTATACCATTTTTTCACCACGACTCCTTTGCCCTCTGCTTTCAGGAACAGCTCATTGACTCGGTCTTCTTCCGTGTCAAAATGCTTTTTGTAGAATGACTACAAAAAAAAAAGGCAGAGGATCATTATTAACAGCCGTTTAAGCCTTTTAAGCGTTTTGCCATCTTTTGCATTAACATGGATGTCATGGATGTCAGACCCCTCTCGTCACTGCGGTGGAGCCCTCAAGGGTCCATCTCAGTACCTTTAGTCAGGGAACATAACTGAACCAGATTCCACTGAAATGATATTTTCTCAGATTGACTCCACACACCCTGCCTCGCCTCCAGGCTTTTTATTAAATGGTTCTGTTTTAAAACATTAGTTTATAAAAAGATACAAATCTCTACTTTTCCACTAGAAACAACTTATTTAAGGTTCACAACTGGACCTTAAAACCACTGCTGTACCTTTGAGGGAACGTTTACACTGTTTGTACCTTGATTAATGAATCCTGTACCTGCCTGGTACCTTTATTTCTAACAGTGTACATATTCACTAAAAGAAAAAAAGAATTGTACAGATGCAGTTGCCTACCTGATTCCTGAAGCCCTTGTCCACTCCCAATGTCTGTGTGCAGAAGCAGTGCCTTACACCTAGCTGACACATGAGATATGCGAGGTCGATAGTCCACACGCTCTCCGTCAACTTCAGATCCCAACAGGCTCCCTGGAACTCCTCCTCACTCACTGGATGAAGATACCTGGGGAGTTTGAAAAAACGCAGTGATGTACGATAAAGCTGGCTTATGGCAAAACAGCTGAGCCTAAACTAACACCAGCAGTACAGGTCATAACTCTTTTTTTACTAGCCAAAATATAATGACCAGTAAGAAAATGTATATTTTACTAGTGAAACTTATATTGATATATACCAATGTTATTTTTACTAGTCAAAAATGTACTACTGGTCTCTTTAATGTAAATACAGATATCAACATAAGACTATAAAGATTACACATCTCCACTATGAAAACGTCACTCGTTAATAGACAATTATGACTAGTAATACTGCTGTTCTCACTAGTTATAAATTCAATTTCAGATATCTAAAACTGATTCTTACCAGTCAGAACCCAGTTTTGTAGAAGACACCATACATCAGAGTAAAAGTCACTCACTGTGTATGGCAGGTTATGACTACTGCTATGAAGTTTGCTGAAAGACATAAAAGTGGCCTCGCGCTGTGTGTGGTGGCAGCCCTAGCAAATCTCTTGCCAGCATTTAATTGAACTGGCAGGATACTCTGGCTTTCTTGGCCATGCAAGACACATGAACGTGACCTATGCCAGACAAAACGACCTGCAATAGCTGGTCTCAAAATTTTTGTTTTTTATTCATTGGATTTTACTATGTTTATTTTACACTGGCGCATACATAATAACAGCTCAGATCACGAGTTAACCTACTTTTAAAACGATGTAGTGCTAGTGCAGGAAAACTAGATCTAAAATAAAACCTAGATAATGAAATCACAAATTAAACTCTACTTAATTTCAAACTTTAGGGTCAGGAAAGCTACTCGGCAGCCCGGTCAGTTAGTTAAACAGCTGATCTTCCGGTTGCCAAAACATTGTTCATGTTTCTGGAGCGCACCAGTCACTCCGTCTCTAATGTGATCACCTTTCATACTTCAAATTCTTCTTATTCCCTTTATCTCTCTCTTTCTCGTGCCCTGCACTGACCTGCTGCACACATATCACCCTTTTCCTGCCAAATATCGCTCTCATTAATATTCATGAAACCTCATAGCTGTTTATGTATTTATTAAACTATTGGATAGATCTGATTATAATTTTAACGAGTAAGAATTTGAACTGTAGATCTCTACCCCTTTTTATCCAGTCTCACTAACAGATGAAGATGCCTGTAACGCAACGCTGACTACCCTTATTCTTACTTACTGTAATCCATACTACTCCAACCTTAATTACAGATATCTGCTTCTTTCACATACAGAGCTTAAAAAGCAGGAGTTACTGCTCAACAATGCACTCTGGCTTATTCTTTATAGCCTAAAGAGAACCCTACACATGAGAACTCAGGAGTAGAGATCTTTCAGGACCTGAAACTGCACATCTCTCTAACGCACATCGAACCTAGTCTTAAATAAACCGAAGACATGGTGAATATTAATATTTCTACTAGTGACAAATTCATTCCGTCACTTCACGCATGCTGAATAACTGGAACTATGACATTTCTGAAGAACACGTGAACTTCAGCACTTACTTCAGTACCATCCGCGAACACGCCAGGCCGCAGTCCCAGTGGTAGAGCTGTCGGATAACTGGTACATTTAACAGAACGACATCATCTGCAAAACAAGTGAAAGTGGATGAACCTGGAACCTCAGCGTCTGTTATTGGAGCTTAAGCGCCAAAGGCTGAACAGGTGTGTGATGAGGACAGTTAGGCAGGTATGTGATGAGGACAGTGAGGCAGGTATGTGATGAGGACAGTGAGGCAGGTATGTGATGAGGACAGTGAGGCAGGTATGTGATGAGGACAGTGAGGCAGGTGTGTGATGAGGACAGTGAGGCAGCGTCCCTCTCGGGGTTGATGGACTTATCCCATCTTGTCCCATTCTTCAGCTGCTCATCTCGGAATATAACATTACACCCTAATTCCCAGTCTGACGTCACATTATCAGTTTCTGTTCTGGCGTCACGGCTGGCCAGCTGTCCTGAGACCAGGTAGGTTAAAGGTACTGTTAACTTTCTCTCTCGGCCCACTTACCGGTCATTATGTAAGTGGCTAGTGTCTCTAACGTCCATGTAGAGTTAGTGAGTCCTTCATTCGGTCGCCTGCGATAACACTGCGAAGTCTAGCGGCTCCATAAGCTCGAACAGCTGCGACGGGCTCCGCTGTACTGCCTCCCTGTAGCGCACCGGGCCGTCAGTTCAGTGACCGACTGTGAGCGAGATGCCGCTGTTCTCTGCGGAACCGCGCGATTAAGCCGCGCAATTAAAGCGCACAAAATCCCGGTTAGTAACCGATTGTTACCTCCTCGCTCTGAATCCCCGACTCAAACTACACTCCGAAACAAGCGCTTACTGTGTAACTGTGCACTTACCGCAGGGCATTGCGCCCCCTGCAGTAAAATACAGTTACAACCAATATGTGTCTGTCGATTTTTATCAGTATGAAAACGCCGTTTCTGAAAAAAGACGCTTGATGAATTGGGCCTCCGTGTCTTCGCAACAAAGCCCACATTAACGGCGTTAATCGTGTGGGATCATTAAAGCCGGACACTGGAAGTGCAGCGAGGACGTCATTCAGCATCCAGTGCGATAGGTGGCGACCGCGTCGGCTTCACAATAATAACCTGGAAATTCTTCCTGAGGAACTCCAGCTTAATTCCCGGCGCGCGTGCACTGCCAGGTAACTCCGTTAAAGTTTGTAGTTCGTAAGTAAACAGTTTCTCCGCCTTTTGGGGCCTTGGTAGAGGTTCTGGAGCGGATTCCGCTGTCCGGGTCTGCATCCCGGGTCACCAGAACTCCTTAAAACCAATAAATGACGACGTTGTTTGTAATGTTAGCTGACCTGGCTAAGCTAAGATAGGCTAGGCTAGGCTAAGC
The DNA here is from genome assembly GCF_015220715.1 of Pygocentrus nattereri. NCBI lineage: Eukaryota > Metazoa > Chordata > Actinopteri > Characiformes > Serrasalmidae > Pygocentrus > Pygocentrus nattereri. Next base: position 19,594,170 of record NC_051238.1, on the reverse strand, counting down.
TAAGCTAAGCTACTATAATGAGAGGGTTAGGGTTAGAACTCGCGGTTCTGTTGTTTTTGTGTGTTTATAGTGTCTTCAGTGAGTCAGTACAGTTAACCTGAGGTCAGGTATTATAACCACAGGTCAGGCATTATAACCACAGGTCGGGTATTATAACCACAGGTCGGGTATTATAACAGAACCTCGCGGTTCTGTTGTTTTTGTGTGTTTACAGTGTCATAAGTCAGTCAGTACAGTTAACCACAGGTCAGGTATTATAACCACAGGTCAGGTGTTACAGGTCGGGCATTATAGCCACAGGTGGGGCATTATAACTACATGTGGGGCATTATAACTACAGGTGGGGTATTATAATTAGTTTACTAATATTTCTAAGGGAATATCAGAAATGACACACTGTTAAAGAAGCATTATTATATAGCTTAGTACTAAGAATTATTGCTTTTATAGTATTATTAGTGTTTTTTGATGAGTTGAACAGCAATTCCTTTTAATCTTAAATGTTTTCTTGTATTTCCCTCACAGAAGTAACTACATACACTGTGAAGATGTCGATCGGCGTGCCCATCAAAGTCCTCCATGAAGCAGAGGGACACATTGTCACCTGTGAAACCACCACTGGGGAGGTGTATCGGGGTAAACTTATCGAGGCAGAGGATAACATGAACTGCCAGGTAGTGAGAGATGCTCTTGCATAGCGAGAGACCTTCAGCAAAAGATTCTCACTCATGTGAGATATTGATTTAGTCACATCTTATTTCACTTGCAAAAGCTACTGTATTTTCTTACAAACAATATCTTCATATTCTTCTCGCAAAAATATAGTCCTGAAGAATACGGAGTTAAATCTGTCTCAGCGCACTGCTTCTCTACGGCTTTGGCAAGTTAAATTTATATGTCAAGAATGTGAAAACGACCTCCCTGTGGTCATATTTGCACCCAATTTAATTTAATACAAGTAAGTCATCAAAATCTTTATCATATACAACAACAGAAATATAAACTAATGATTATAACAATAGTGGCACACATGGAAATCCTTCAGTTTGATGTGAAAATCTAAATTGTAGACCTTCTATATTTGCGATGTATATTTACGATTAGGCTTTCAGTTAAATAGAGCATAAATAAACAAAATGCTTTATAACTAAATGTTTTTTCCACTTACATGTGCACTGTTATGAACAAATGCAGAGATGATGACATTTCATTACTTTGTTCTTTGCTTTATAATACTTAGACAACATTTACATTTAGCAGACGCTCTTATCCAGAGCAACTTACAAGAAGTGCTTTGTCTGTCTAGAGAAAGTATCTTCGCTAGTTACCAGTACGTTAGAAAGACGGTCCTGAGCTCAGATACTGCTAGAAACAAAGTCAGTGTAGATACCCAGAGAAAAGGAACAGAGCTGAACACAGAACTCTGTGCCGTACAATACAATACAGTAAACTACAAAACACAGTGCAATACAATAAAATATAATATAGAAGTGCAGCACAATATATTGCAATCAATACCTAATTCAATGCTCATTTAAGAGCTGTGTAAAGAGACGGTCTTCAGTCTACGTTTGAAGACAGCGAGAGACTCTGCTGTACGGACAGCCAGTGGGAGTTCATTCCTCCACCTGGGCTCCAGTACAGAGAACAGTCTCGACGTTTGTCTTCCACGCGCCTTGAAGGATGGCGGGTCAAGCCGAGCTGTACTCGAAGCTCGAAGGGCTCGTGGTTCAGTTCGAGATTTCACCATTGCCATCAAGTTGGTAGGGGCTGGTCCATTTTTGGCTTTGTAGGTGGCATTAGGGTTTTAAATCTGATGCAGCTCCAGGAAGCCAGTGAAGGGAGCGCAGCAGTGGGGTGACGTGGCTGAACTTGGGCAGATTGAAGACAAGCCGTGCTGCTGCATTCTGGATGAGCTTCAGAGGCTTGATGGCCACATGGGAAGACCAGCCAAGAGCGAGTTGCAGTAGTCAAGCCTTGAGATGACAAGAGACTGCACTAGCACCTGGGCGGCCTCTCGGGTGAGGAAGGGTCGGATCCTTGGGATGTTGTACAGGAGATATCTGCATGACCGAGTCAGGTTCGCGATGTGAGTTGAGAACGATAATTGGCCATCCAGAGTCACACCAAGACTTCTCACCTCTACAGACAGAACAATCAGAGGGTTCTCAAATGAGATGGTAAGATCATGATGAGGAACTGTAGTTGCAGGGATGAATATCAGCTCAGTCTTGCTAGGACTGAGCTTCAGGTGGTGAGCTGCCATCCATGAAGAGATGTCAGACAGACATGCCGAGATGTGACTGGAGACCTGTGTGTCAGAGGGTGAGAAAGAAAACATTAGTTGAGTGTCATCAGCATAACAGTGATAAGAGAAGCCATGAGAATATATTACATCACCAAGAGCGCTAGTGTAAAGATAAAAGAGAAGAGGACCCAGCACCGAGCCTTGTGGCACACCAGTGGAGAGCCTGCATGGAGAGGATGTGAACCCTCTCCATGTTACCTGATAAGAGTGATCCTCCAGATAGCAGCCAGTGTGATTTTTTTTTTTTTTTTTTTTTTTTTTTTTTTTTTTTTTTTTTTAAATCATCATTGGTTTGCCTCTCTAGCTACTGAAAGGTCTTGGTATCAATGCCAAACTGAACCTGTAGAGAATTAAAACTTGGTTAGGGAACTATACTGGGAGCACCACAACTCTGGATTATGGATAGACAGACAGATAAACACTATTGATCCTGAAGGAAATTTATCAGCCACTAGCAGTCACACAACACGGTACAGTAATAGTAGTGAGGGTGTAGACAATATAACAAGAAGAATACATATAAAAAGATAAAAAGATCCTCTACAGGCAGATATACAAATAGAAAAATACAACAATCAGTAATAAGATCTATAACCTGAGAGGAAAGAAGCAGTGCAATGATGACTATACAGGGAGGCACAGGTGATGGTGTTTAATGACCACTGAATGAATAAATATGTGCAGATATTGGTACCAAATAAAGTGTCTAGTGTCCAGATGTGCAAGATGCGCAGTATGCGTATGACTGATTAATTTCCCTTATTGCTTGTGACTTTTAACTTTTTTATGCACATGTACACAACTCTGATATCAGCATACCTGAGTATTTACAGAGCACCAGATGGAATTTGTTATTTAGTAGAAAAATGAATTTACTGCCGACTGTACTAACCACTTTCATTACGTACTGTTTCTCCTCTCTCTGCAGATGGCAAACATCACTGTGACATACAGGGATGGCCGTGTGGCCCAACTAGAGCAGGTCTACATCCGTGGTAGTAAGATAAGGTTCCTTATCCTGCCTGACATGTTGAAAAACGCTCCTATGTTGAAGAGTATGAAGAACAAAAACCAAGCAGCTGGAGCTGGCCGGGGCAAAGCGGCCATTCTCAAAGCGCAGGGTACGCATATTTTTTAGTCCTCTAAAATGCCTTCTCTTTTCTCTTGTCTGAAGTTTGTTAATCGTTTCTGTATGCTCATGAGCTTATCTTTCCATCATTATTAGTATTTGTTGAGAAATTGGCTATGAATCCCTTTTGATGCATCAATTTAATTTAATTTAACAGTGGCCGCCAGGGGTCGTGGACGAGGAGGACCTGGCAGAGGGAATATATTCCAGAAGAGAAGATAGTTTTCAGAATTTTTTTTTTCACAACAATATTTTTCTCTCGCTCTATATATATATTTCAATATTTTTTTAAATCGACTGTATTTTGATTTCCTTTCACAAAAATAAAGCTTTGCAATGTTGTTTATATATCAATATTGTTTATATAAGGTTTGTATTATTTGTGTGTTTTTCTCCAAGACCACAACATTCCCATGATGTAGCTTGAACTAACTAACTGACCTGTTCTCCAGGATATTCATCTGGCGTCTAGGGGTGTGTGTGTGTGTGTGTGTGTGTGTGTGTGTGTGTGTGTTGGTGGGAATGATATTTTTTTTTTTTTTTAAACAATAATTAAATGAAACTTGACGCATGCTAAAGCCAGTCCAAGTCAATTCCAGTTCTATGGAAGTATACAGGCTTGTGTTTGTTCAGTGTAGTGAGTGTGATATGATGTTTAAGCGCTGTTTGATTGTGGTTCTTATATTGCATCGTTATGGCAGAAGGAACAAAGCATATCTAACAGCTGAAAGGCATCACATTTAAACTTGCTGCCCAATGCTAAGTAAAGGACAGTATGAGATATAGAGCTATAACTGCTTCATCCATTCTAGAGTTGGTCTTCACCATAGCTTCTTATAGCTCCAATAGTCTTCAGGTTTATTCAGTTGATGGTCATTGATTGCGTGAGCATGAATTCCACTGTTATTTTGTGACGTTGTGCACTCTCAGAAATAAAGGTACGACACTCACTGCGGTGGAGCCCTCAGGGGTACATCTCAGTACCTTTGGTCAAGGAACCTAACTGAACCATAATGCATAGAAATTATATTTTCTAAGATGCACTGACTCCACCCCCCGCCTCACCTCCAGGCTTTTATTTTATTGTTCTGATTTAAAACATTAGTTTATAAAAAGATACAAATGTCTACTTTTCTACTAGGAAAAACTTAAGTTACACAGTTGGACCTTAAAACCACTGTTGTACCTTTTGATGGTGCACTTGTGTTGTTTGTACTTTGATGAACGAATCATGCACCTGCATGGTACCTTTATTTCTAACACTATTACGTACATTTTCAGAATACAAACAAATGTTTAACAAAATAAGCCAAAGCAGACAGTAAGAAAATGAGTCCATAGGCCATTAGTTTACAGCTACCGCTAATGTACTCTGTAATAACATAAGAAGCTACTGAAAGTGAAGATGGTAGTCATGTCACATTTTGCAGCATGATTTATGTTCATACTTTTGGCAATAAAACCAAACGGCTGCAAGTGATAATATTTAAACTTCCTGGTCTCTTATCTGAGTGCTACAAAGGTGCTACAAAGGACTCTGAGATGCTTGACCACTACTCCTTCATCAGTCTTGGAGCTGTGCCTTCAGTATGGCTTGCGACAAAGACTGCGGCAAAAAATGTGTCGGCTGCCTTTTTGATTATGAGACGCCTGTAATGCTGGTGATTAGTAGCAAAAGAGTGGGAGCAGTCTTCAGGTTAATTCAAATGCTGATAATTGCTTACGTCATTGTGTGAGTACAAGTTCTGCTATATTTTTGTAACATTTTACAAAAACATTTTCTCAGGTAAAACTTAAGACTTTGTCTCCAATTAAAAATGGCCTTGGGTGGAGAGTTGAGAGTAAGTGGCATGAGGAATTGATCACCATTATATATCACATGGTCTGTGTGTTCAACCCATCAGGTATGAATGTTGGATCCAGCAGAACTATCAAGAGACAGACTCAGTAGTCAGTTCTGTAAGCACGAAAGTAAAGGGCACTGCCGTCACTAACACATCTGTTTTGGGTGTTCATGTTTGGGATGTGGCTGAATACATCATCCCCCCACAGGTAAAGAAAGATACGAAACTCAGTGTTCAAATATGCCTTTGAACAAGGAGAAGCAAGTCTTTTTCTATGTAACGAACAGTGGTAATAACTTTTAGAAATCCTTTCAGACCTGCTAGATGTACTACATGCTGCATACATCACAAGGAAAGTTGGTGTTTTTCACTGTGTTCTGTTTTATGGCAGGGAGAAAACTCATTCTTTGTACTGACAAATATGATTGTCACTCCTGCACAGATGCAAAGCAGATGCCCAGAGGTACAGAATGAACTAATACTTTGTGGCATGAGCCTTTAATTCGGGATGAGGGTGTGTGTAGTGATCGGTTTTATTTTACTATTTAAATTTTCTTTGATGAGCATTATACATTCATCTCTTTAAGTGTTCTATAAATACATGTTTAGCCTGCTGTTCGTTCCGGCATTGAGTAACACAAATAAACCTATGACAATTTGTATGTAGGTTTCTCTGACATATAAAACAAATGAAGATGCTGTAATTGAGTAATATTGGGTTTATCCTGAACCCAATGTTTTTACACCTACCATACTAAATATGTTATTGATGTACAATTTAGCCACGGAGCCTACATGGGATATGCAGTTGCCTGAGAAAAAGAGTGAAAAGGCTGTAATAGGGCTACACAAAGCCTACTGCAAATTTAAACAAGAAGTTGATTAGAAGACAGGGTGTGAATCTAAAAAGCAGCCAGGTCAGTCTGCTGATTTAAACCATAGCATTTTACCTGTTAAAAGAGGAAATTGAAATTTTAGGGTTGAGAAAGTCTGAGAGAGAGAGAGAGCTATGTATATATGTGTGAAAGTATTACGATAATGAATACTACTGATATTGCCCAGAACTAGTCTACTTTACTTGACCAACTGTCTACTTTAGACGTCCAAGCTGCATCTTTTTTTTCAGGTTCCAGGCCCAACTACTGTTTGCCTTTCAGACAGTGACTGCAGATCTGGATACAGTAATGTCCGTGGCAGTGGTACGTTGTAATGTCCCAACTGGCCTTATTGTTAACGGATATTTTATAAAGCAACTATATGAATTAAGCAGAATGACTAAGAGTGTTACTCACAGGAGTTCAGACTGGACTATGTGTGAACTACTCAGCCTCTGTTAAAACCTGTGAGGTGCTTTCATGGTGTCCACTTGAAAATGACACTGAAATTCCTGAGTAAGTGAATATTAAACTAGAAATACCCCCCATAAAATAATCCAATAGAAGGGTACAACAGTTGTTGTACATTCTGCAGAGTTAAAAGCTGAAGCTATGTTTTTTTATTTACAGGCCTGCTTTGCTGGAGGCTGCAGAAGATTTCACTGTGCTCATCAAAAATAGTATCCACTATCCCAAGTTCAAGTTCAGGAAGTAAGTTTTTCAGTTTTAGTGCTGGAAAGTCTATTGGAAACAGTAAACTACAACCCCAGTTCCAATGAAGAACGTTGTTCTTAAACTGTTGGACTATTTGCTTACGCAGTTGTTCACAAAGTGGTGAACCTCGCCCGTCCTTGCTTGTGAACGACTGAGCCTTTCAGGGATGCTCCCTTTATACCCAATCATGACACTCACCTGTTTCCAGTGAACCTGTTCACCTGTGGAATGTTCCAAACAGGTGTTTTTTGAGCATTCCTCAACTTTCCCAGTCTTTTGTTGCCCCTGTCCCAACTTGTTTGGAACGTGTTGCAGGCATCAAATTCAAAATGAGTGAATATTTGCAAAAAACAATAAAGTTTATCCGTTTTAACATTAAATATCTTGTCTTTGTAGTGTGAATATAGGTTGAAAAGGATTTGCAAATCATCGTATTCTGTTTTTATTTATGTTTTACACAACGTCCCAACTTCATTGGAATTGGGGTTGTACACTATATGCCCTAAACACCTTCTCTAATTCAACTATAGTGAATTCCTGATCTAAGAAATGCTCATGAGGCTGAATGCAAACAAATCTTTACAGCAATGTTCCAACAAGTTAGGGCTCCCTGGCAGTATGGCCTTGCTGCGGAGGAAGCCACTGGTTCAAGAGAAGCTGAACATGCAGTGTCTGAACCGGATTGTGAATCTCTGGGGATGGGCACACTGTCAGGTTGAGGGCACCACAGTTTTTGCAGGTGACGTCGCCAGTGGTAGAGGAGTTGAACATGCAGTGCCAACACTGGTGGATGGATCCCTCAGCAGCACCCTCACTGGCAAAGATGACTAGTTGAGAATGATGCTGTAAACTGTGAAGAGTTCTGCACCCAAGAGGAGAACACAGCCCTCAGTCTCTCCGCTTCAGTGACCCAAATAGAGAAGACGCTAGCGTTCACCTGCATGCCAGGGGCAGAGGATGTGCCACTCCACCAAGGACACAGGGCTCTCTGGCTTGTAACAATGGTGGAACCATTTTCTTTACTAAAATGTGGATGTGTCCACAGACGTTTGGACATGCAGTGTAATATCAAGCACATCAGAAACAGACAGTGTACAGAAAGGAAGACTCTTGAATTAAAAAGTGGAGAAATTCTTTTCAACATATTTGTTAAAAAAAGTTGAAAGATTTTTGACATGACTGATTTGTGTTTTTTGTTTGTGTGTGTGTAGGCAAAATATTCTGCCCCACATCAATTCTACATACCTGAAGAACTGCACATTCAATCGGAAAACTGACCCAGAGTGTCCTATTTTCCGCATGGGGGACATGCTAGAGGAGGCTGGGGAAGACTTTCGAAATATGGCTGTCAAGGTCGGTCTCTGTTCACATTCTCACTCAGTCTTTTTTCACTTCTGGGAATATATTCATATTCGAATGATTTTTTTAAAGCATGACCATAAATGGCAATACAAAAACTTAACTCAAACATTATCAGGAGTTAAAGCACCAACGGAACCCTGTTGTTTTATAGGATTCATCTTCTTCTTGTTCTTGAGTACGGGCCCAAACAATGTGTAAGGTTTTGGAACTGTATTTTGAGAAGATCTCTCTTATTATACTGAAGGCCACTGCACACCAAGCGCAGTGTTGCAAAATTCTAAACGATTGTTTTTAATAAATGTGCACACAACGCTGATGGCATTTGGCATCAATTTGCAAGGCGCTCAGTGGCTACATTTTAAGATGTCCTACCGTAGTGCATATTTCTAGGTATCTTACTATTTAAACACTGCAGGTAATGATGTTTGTAACTGTAGATATGATATAGCATAGGTCTTGGGGTTGAGCGTTATGGTGGTAATATGGTGTACTGTGAAAGGTAAAAATTATGACATCAAATTCTATTTGGACAAATAAACCCATTCCACCAATTTATATCACAGCTCACTGACTGATGGTGTGAGAGCTCGGCAATAGATGGCACTAAAAAGGAGAAAAAGGAGGGAAATCAGAGCCAGGAAAAACCCAACTTCTCCTGACTGGCAGCACAGTTTAACATTTATCAGCTGTTCAAATACCACAAAACTTGTGCACTGTTTTCACATATTTCATAACCACATTTTTTTTTCACACTGAAATAGTGTTAGACAGCAACAAGCATTATAAGTGCACCCACCCCTCAACCCCTTGCTCCCTGCCAACAAACAACACCTCACACACCCTGCCTCCTAAAAGGTCACCCTGGTGATGCTGCATACTGCAGTCATTTTTGGAGACGTTATAATACTAATCACTTTATCAGAACATGCTACCAGCAGTAAACTAGTGGTAGGATCAAGAGTGATTTAATGCACCGGCGTACCTGGGCTGAAGCCCAGGGGCCCCGAGTAATTCAGGGCCTCTGATTGGCTGTTTCTTTTTGTTATTTTCACTCTACCCAGACTGATAAAAGTCTTAGCCAATCAAATGTGGATCAAATTATTAAGTACACTTGATACTGAAATTTGATTTGTGCTCTCTGAGTGCTGTCACTGTATTATAGCCAATCAAATGATTATGCTCTCTGCCAAGCTCCACCTTCTTTTCTAAGCCAATCAGTGCACAGCAACCGTTGCTGTCCGACCAATGCCTCAAGCTCATTTCGTCATCAGTGCACCAGTATTTCAATTTCAAGCCCCAACTTTGGGATAAAAGACGCACTTCATGGCGGTTAAATGTGAGATTCCGTTCTATGTCCTTTTCTACCTTTGTCGTTGTTGTTATTCTGTGAATTTGGTATTTACAATGGCTAAAATTGGATTTGTGAAAATGTCAGTGTGAACATCTAACATCAGAGGGCCAGAAACATTTTTTACATAGCATGTATGCTTTACATACAATAATTAGGTTATTTTTAGGTTTGCCGTTTTGTTTTTCTTTGTCTTGGCACATCTTCTGTTCTTTTTATCGGCCTAATGGCAGTCAGGCTACCTCTGGCGAGCACATGGAGGGCTGTGCAGCCCTCCAAAGAAACGCCACCCCACACCATTCCTGACCCACTGCCAAACCGGTCATGCTGAAGGATGCTGCAGGCAGCAGATCGCTCTCCACGGCGTCTCCAGACTCTGTCACGTCTGTCACATGTGCTCAGTGTGAACCTGCTTTCATCTGTGAGGAGCACAGGGCGCCAGTGGCGAATTTGCCAATCCTTGTGTTCTCTGGCAAATGCCAAGCGTCCTGCATGGTGTTGGGCTGTGAGCACAACCAGCATCTGTGGACGTCGGGCCCTCATACCATCCTCATGGAGTCAGTTTCTAACAGTTTGTGCAGACACATGCACAATTGTGGCCTGCTGGATGTCATTTTGCAGGGCTCTGGCAGTGCTCCTCCTGTTCCTCCTTGCACAAAGGCAGAGGTAGCGGTCCTGCTGCTGGGTTGTTGTCCTCTTACGGCCTCCTCCACGTCTCCTGGTGTACTGGCCTGTCTCCTGGTAGCGCCTCCAGCCTCTGAACACTACGCTGACAGACACAGCAAACCTTCTTGCCACAGCCCGCATTGATGTGCCATCCTGGATGAGCTGCACTACCTGAGCCACTTGTGTGGGTTGTAGAGTCTGTCTCATGCTACCAGGAGTGTGAAAGCACCACCAACATTCAAAAGTGACCAAAACATCAGCCAGAAAGCAGAAAGGTACTGAGACGTGGTCTGTGGTCCCCACCTGCAGAACCACTCCTTTATTGAGTGTGTCTTGTTAATCGCCAATGATTTCCACCTGTTGTCTATTCCATTTGCACAACAGCTTGTGAAATTGATTGTCAATCAGTGTTGCTTCCTAAGTGGACAGTTTGATTTCACAGAAGTTTGATTTACTTGGAGTTATATTGTGTTCTTTATTTTTTTGAGTAGTGTATTATTAACATCTCTAGCCTTGTTTAAAATAACTATAAAGGTATCTATAAACACAGCTGTTTTGATTGTACAAGTTTACCAATCTGTCACTTCAATATAAAAGTTAGCTGATCACACCAACTCAAGAGAACTCTGTCTTCATGCACTTGTTGATGCTGAAATAGTCAGCAGAGACTCATCTGCTTAGGTTAAGCTGGTGCGCTATAATGTTCAAAAAGGGCACTACTAATGACAAGTGTAATAACAAGACAAAATGAAGTCACGTTTCCCTCACTCATGGTTCTTTTTTGAGAGTATCCTAGTATGATCATGATAAAAGTTTAAGTTGGGTCCTCCCATCATTTCTCCATCCTAATAAGGCAGGCCACCCCGAGTGGTTAGACAGGTGTTCACATATCACAACAAATTCTAATAAAACAAACAGGCTGTGTCCAAATAAGCTTTGGGTTTTATTACTGCTTGAAATCGTTGAAGCATTTTTACTGTGAATATGCACATACATGCACCTAGTCTCCAATTGGCTGAGATCACATCACAAAACAAGTTTTATTTGTTAACATACAAAATGGTAATAACCTGTTAAAGCTCTTAGGATATAGAAAGCAATGTATTGGTGCTACAGCCTACTTTTTTCTCTACTCATGCTCAAGTACCAATAAAATGCTGCAAGGCTCAACTAAGGACAGCGCAGTACATGGTGCCATGGGGCAACTGGATAGTGCATTTTAAACTATCCATCCATCCATCCATCCTCAACCACTTATCCTGGTATCTGAGTCGCTGGAGCAGCAGCCTAAGCAAAGAGGCCCAGGCCTCCCTCTCCCCCGCCACCTCCTCCAGCTCTTCTGGAGGAATACCAAGGCGTTCCCAGGACAGTCGAGAGATATAATCCCTCCAACGTGTCCTGGGTCTTCCCCGGGGTCTCCTCCCCGTCGGACATGTCTGGAACACCTCCTTAGGGAGGCGTCCAGAGGCAATCTTTACCAGATGCCCGAACCACCTCAACTAGCTTCTCTCAACGTGGAGCAGCAGCGGCTCTACTCCGAGCCTCTCCCGAAATGCCAAGCTTCTCGTTCTAATTTTAAACTTAATTTAAACTAATTTCATCTAAATTTGAAAGAATTTGCTTTTCTGTAGACAAGATCATGAAAGTTTTCATTTTTTTCTGCAGGGTGGTGCTATGGGGATTTTACTGGACTGGACTTGTGATTTGGACATGAAAGAACAACTCTGTGTCCCAAAGTACACATTCAGCAGACTGGATAACAAAAACTCTGAAAGTGATGCTGCCCATGGATATAATTTCAGGTAATAAAATCCTAAGTTACTTTACAGAAAGATTCCGTTTCGGTATTCAGGGTGCAGGTAATTCTTCTTCTTGCAGGTACGCCAAATACTTTAAAAACAGTGAAAATACTGAGACACGGACTCTGGTCAAAGCTTATGGAATCAGATTTGATGTCATCGTTTTTGGCAAGGTGAGATGTCTACAGCCAACAGCCTTTGTTGAAATATTTCATTGTTGTGCTGCCTGCTCCACTGTGTAATATTTTAAACGTAATGATATTCTCTCTAGGCAGGCAAATTCAGCACTGTGCAGGCAATAATACACATTGGAGCCACTCTCTCCTTCCTCAGTTTGGTAGGTACTGAGTCCATTTTTTTAAATGATCCTAGCTTGTAGTCCTAACGATATGGAAAACTATTACAGAATGGTCCCAAACGTCTTACAGGTAAATGCTGTATGTGACTGGTTCGTGCTGAACTTCATGGAGAAAAAGAACTACTATAAGAAACATAAGTTCATCCATCTGGACAAAATGGAGGATACTGACGCACTGGTGACCATGATCTTTCTCAAGCAGGCATTTAGGCTGCATAATATCATTTGTTCATTTACTGCTAATTTTGCAGAAGTCTTGATGCTAATGTTGTTACTTAGATGCTTCTAATTAATGCCCTGTATGCTGATCTGTATCCAGTCCAGCTTCATTAGTGCCACTAAAGCGATATTTCTAACTATTTTTTCCTTTGCAATTATTTTAGAACTCCATTGGAAGCACATCCTATGGGACTCAGTGACACATTGGACGACATTGATTCTGCTATGATTTTATTTCCATTGCCTATAAAATAATTTCCTTTAAAACAAACTCATTTTTTAATGTGCAAAGACCTTGTCACGCCTACTGGCCACTCTGTCGCGCCTGCTAGCTGCTCTGTCATGCCTACTGGCCATTCCTTCATTCAGAGATCAGCTTCTCTGGAATATTGGGAAGCTGCCTCCTCCCACACTCACACACCTGCCTACAATCTGCTCATCAGTCACCCTTTATAACCCGGACTCTCACTCTGCCTCCTTGCGAGGTTTTGCCACTCTCAGTGTTATTACTGAGCCGTTATCCCTGTATTTTGGTCTTTCCTGGGTTTTTGACTCTTTGCCTGTCTGTACTCTTTTGCTCTGTGGACTTTGTTTATTAAACATTCTCTGCATTTGCATCTCACTACCCTCTCCGAGTGTTACAGAAATAAGAAAGTACAGAATTAAATATTCTTGTTAATCATCTTTTATTATTATTTTGCATTGGCACTGGCACAATTTCTGTATTATTGTCTTGTTTATCAAACTTGAATTGCAGCCAAGTAAGCATATACATATGTATGTATGTGCCTAGGTCCCCTGAGGCATGCTGAGTCTAACGGCATAATAGAAAAGCATTTCCTGGAGAAGTTCTTGAAATCTTCCTTCAAACCAGTGGCTTCAACAAGCAGGCAGTGTGTCATATCTACAGATCAGAGCAAAGCTAAGGAGAGCTCATTTAATGACACAGTTAAAGTTAGTGGATCTCCAGTTTTGCATTACCAGCAGGATTAAGTAAATATTGTAAGCAAGTAACCTCTGGTGGTGTTCGAGTAAGAGGGCCTAACCGAATATGATCCCACTGTATTTGCCATCAGGGCTGGGATACTGCTCCCTAATCCTCCATACACAGCAACTGGGTATTACAGGAACAGCGTCCATGGGTGTGAAGTCCCCAAACCGCCATTTGATATACTGTGCGTAGGCCTGTTGGCGCAGTTGGTCATCCTTGTGTTGTTCTGCAAGAGGTGCTACATAAAGCAGAGCGATCTCCAAGATGGAACGAGTAAGTACCAGAGCAGGGAAGAGGGAGGAAGTGGTGATACAGCGCCCTTTGCTCTTTCGACAGCACAGTTGCTCGAGGAAGCTGGCTGAGGAGTGACAACAGCCACACTGGCACCAGTCTGGGCATCTAGAGCTGGATATCTCCAGCAGAGGCATGTCTGTGACCAAACCACTGTGCTCAGTAGAGAGCGCTGTAGCTGCTTTGAATTCATTGCACTGACCGTTCTGTATAAGGGCATTTATGTTCTGCTCACTCTGTAGGACACCAAGCAAAGCCCTCATGTCACCCAGGTTACCCTAATACAGATAAGAGAGGTAGAGGATGTCATAGGTTATGTTCTGATTGGTACTTTTCTTGTGTGCATCGTCTTCTGCATGTGGCTAAACTGCCTAACACTGAAAAAGTAATACTGGCTAGCATTTCGCATACTGGTATTCAGTACAGTTAAAGATGAGTACAGCTCAACATCGTCACTGTTGTCCTTACTCTTGACCATATCGAACATCTTTGAGGGCTAGTTAAGATACCAGTAATGTTCGGTACACATTAAGCCTAGAAACAGATGTGTAATTGCACAAGAGAAATGATTAATGGAACAAAAAGAACAGATAAGCACTGCTGTAGAGTTCAATTTTCCTATCCAACAGAACAGAATTACAGCAGACTTCTGACTCGCTTTCCTGAATCACACAAGGGTCGCTACTGTGAGAACCCCCTGATGCAGACAGATGACATGCTAACTAATATCAGCTAAGTAGTAACAGTGCTTTTACTATTTTCATTTTACTGTCTTGTAATAATAAGCAAGTTCATGATTTATTACACCTAAATCTGCTGCTCATGTTATATCTGGGGTTTTAGGTCTCATATCAAGATTAATTACACTCACCAGCCACTTTATTAGGTACCTAGTAAAAGTTTGGACCCCCTTTTGCCTTCAGAACTGCCTTAATTCTTCGTGGCGGACTTTCAACAAGGTGTTGGAAACGTTCCTCAGAGATTTTGGTTGGTTATTTGAGTTCCTCTTGCCTTTCTATCTTCTGGAACCAGTCTGCCCATTCTCCTCTGACCTCTCACATCAACAAGACATTTTCGTCCACACAACTGACCGCTCACTGGATATTTCCTCTTTTTCAGACCGTTCTCTGTAAACCCTAAAGATGGTGGTGCGTGAAAATCCCAGCAGATCAGCAGTTTCTGAAATACTCAGACCAGCCCGTCTGGCACCAACAACCACGCCACGTTCAAAGTCCCTTAAATCCCCTTTCTTCACCATTCTGATGCTCGGTCTGCACTTCAGCAAGTTTTCTTGACCACCTCTACATGCCTAAATGCATTGAGATGCAGCCATGTGATTGGCTGATTAGCTGTTTGTGTTAACAAGCAACTGAACTGTACCTAATAAAGTGGCTGGTGAGTGTATGTTTCAATATGACCATCAGCTGCTTTCTATCAACAGTATTTACAATAATTACAAGTGTGAGTGTGAAGGACTGTGCAAGTGTACCTCTGAATCGGAGTCTCATGTCTGAGGGTTTGGGTTGTTTTCAGAAGGGGAAGCTGGGGCTGAAAGCACCTAAGCTGGTGTACCTAATAAAGTGGCCAGTGAGTGTATAGACTGTGAACACCCTGTTTTTAAGTGAGCAAAAACTCTGAAATGGTCAATCTTATTATCCCCCTATAATGTGCTTAATAAACATATGTACCATGTGAGCCAATTTTTAGTTTTAATATATAATGTGTTTAAAATCTATCAAAAAATTCTGTGAATCTTATCCAAGACACTTGTGTCTGTTATGGTGAGTTTTGAGCCTATATAATTATTTTGAGACACTGGTGTCCTGAATACATGTCAAAGTCGGCATGAAAACCTTGCTATGAAAATGTGGTCTTGTAAAGACACACTCTCAAAGATTAGAACACTGACATGTGTCAAAGCTGTTAAAGCTACCTAAAAACAATGTTTAATACATTACTTGACTTGAGGGAACTTATTGTGCAACCAGGTGGGCTTAAAGGGGCCCTTTGTATCATTTAAGCCACCTGTTAAGTCCAATGAGTGTTTTTTTGCAGTGTCATTTTAGTCTGTTGTATTAAATAAAGCCACGAATTACATTAAATAAATCATACAACACCTGTTTATGTTAAATAAGAAGTTAAATGTTTATTTTAGTAAATGAAATATGACAAATGTATGTTTTAATATGTTTTTTGTATAAATACATGCTTATTTATGTGGGCCTACTGTGGGCTTTTCACCTCTTACTTATGAGCCTATGTTTATGTATATATTAATAGTGCACAGCTGTGTGTTTAAGGCTTTGAAAATGAGTGCATCACACTACTTGATGACCTCACCTTCCACTGGTGCTGAGAGAGCGGCTTAGTCTCCTGCAGTCTTTTGTTTCGTGACATTTTCACCACTCTGAGCTGTTCTTCATCCACAAATGAAACACAGAGGAGGTACTGCAATGTGGACAAAAAAACAGTGTTGTAGTTTGAAGAAGGTTCAGCAGTTTTATGTTTTAGGGATCTATGAATAATAACTATAATGATATAGGTCACCACATGTTTACCCAAAAAATACAGCTTACACATTACAATTACTGGGTAAATTTGGCCTTTTGTGCCTCACCTTTTGATCCTGTACCGACTCACACTGCTTTTCTGAGTAGTTGTGCTTAGCTTTTCTTGAGTAGCAGTTTGTCCCAATGAGCCAGTCAATGAAGACAGTGGTCTATGAAGAACAAGGTTGTTTTATTTTATTTTATGCTCCTCTCAACCATATCAACTAGACGAAAAATGACAATTATTACCAGAGCATAATATGAGAGGGTTGATCCAATGTAGATAATCAGCTGAATGATGCTGAACTTTCCAGCCTACAAAGAACAAAAACACAATAAACAACAAACAAACAATCTCATAAATATTCATTTATGCAATGCACTTAAGCATTTCATTGATTTAATAATAAACACAATGCTCATAATGTTCTTACCTTTCCAAACACCATGACATCGAACCTAATGCCGTACACTTTAAACAAAGTCCTGTGTTCCACACCATTTATGGTCGAGTATCTGGCAAACCTGCAATTCAGTATGAAGTCGTTTTTCTAGTCAAAAGGAATTTTAGAACCCTACATTTATACCACAGAGGGAGAGAATGTGATGTTTATTTTCACTACCTGAAGTTTAGCCCTGGGTACAAGGTCCGGTTACTTTCTTTCTCGTCCAGGCGGCGAAATGAATATTTTGGCAGACAGCTGTGGAAGAACCTGTTCAGGTCACAATTCCAATCGATCTGAATCCCAATTACACCGCCCTATGAAGCAGATAATTGCTGGCATTAAAGAATGTAGCAGCTAATGCCAGTATTCCTGCAAATAAACGTCAAGCAGTCTGCTGAATGTCTATAACCTCCACTGCCATATCAGAGAACCTCTCCTTAGCTTCATGCACAATGTCTCCTAAACGGAATACGGGACAAAAGGGATTGGTGTAGCGATTGTAGAGGCAACCTTTCAGGTCTTTGTCCGTCATTTCAGGCAAGATGTTTCTTCTAAAAAAAAAAAAAAAAAAAAAAAAGTGTCTATTAGCTAAAAATTAAATAGATATAAACTCACCGGCCACTTTATTAGGTGCATTTAGGCATGTAGAGGTGGTCAAGACAACTTGCTGAAGTGCAGACCGAGCATCAGAATGGGGAAGAAAGGGGGTTTAAGTGACTTTGAACGTGGCGTGGTTGTTGGTGCCAGACGGGCTGGTCTGAGTATTTCAGAAACTGCTGATCTACTGTGATTTTCACGCACAACCCTCTCTAGGGTTTACAGAGAACGGTCCGAAAAAGAGGAAATAGCCAGTGAGTGGGCAGTTGTGTGGACGAAAATGCCTTGTTGATGTGAGAGGTCAGAGGAGAATGGGCAGACTGGTTCGAGATGATAGAAAGGCAACAGGAACTCAAATAACCAACCAAAATCTCTGAGGAACGTTTCCAACACCTTGTTGAAAGTGTGCCATGAAGAATTAAGGCAGTTCTGAAGGCAAAAGGTGGTCCAATCTACCTTATGTACCTAATAAAGTGGCCACCGAGTGTAGTATTTCAGTTAAACACTTGTAATGGGTTCAGAGCAGTACACAACTGAATACTAAACATTGGTGAATAGCGTTGTTGGTAAATCAAGCGTTACCTTATGTAATTGAAGGCCGGGAATCTGATGTTATTTTTGACCAGCACAGTGAAGTTTTCTGCAGACGCTAAAAGGGCAGGTCTGGACAGAAACAGGGCAAAAACAGAATATTATTTATTTAGCATTGCAGGAGCTTCTCATATTGAAAATAGACATATATTGACTGGCCAAGCAAGATGCGCACCAGTATGACTCACTGTCTAGTTTGTTCTGTTTAACTTCCTCTAAAAAGTTCCTTAAAACTGCTCTGTTGCTGCCACTGCAATAGCAGCAGGGACTGCTTCCAAAACACAAGCTGAGAATACATTAAAGGTTTTTACTTCTTATGCATCTAATATATTTCATCTATACTCAGAATAAGTGACACTGTATATAAAATCCTCCACCTGGGTGGGCTCTTTCGGTTCTCAACTGGGCACCAGGCTGACACTTCACACGTCTTCTTCAGGACATCGAATTTCACACAAGGCCCCGTCTGAACCCCTGATTACAACACAAACACAGAAATGATGAAAAGAATAATGGAATAACGGAAATAATGTTTCGGCTAATTATCCAAGATTTAAACACTGGGACCAAGGAAACAAACGGAAGACGCGTGGGAATACCATGGCTCTGCTGGTCTGAGAACCCCTTCTGGCAGTCTTTATCAGTTTTACACAGACCCCAAGGTGCAACCTGCAGGCATACATCACCCCACCTATTTAAAAACCGTAAACATATTACCAATAAAAACATAAAGATGAGGCTCTGTCATCTCCACGTACCTCTGGGCATTTACCCTGTTTTTGGTTCTTAGTGACTATAACATTTGTAGCCACAAAAAAGGAGTTCTTTCCCTGGAAAACACAGAGCCATAAAAAACGACACTAATACTCCAAAGCGCAACATTTCTCGAGAAAGTAGGTGGTACCTGAGCAAGTCCACTGTGGTCCACCACGTCCCACACCACCAAGCCCATCTCAGGGATACTCGCAAGCGCCACTCCCTTCACTTTCGTCGTGACGGAACTCGTAACCAAATCGTGCTCTTGATATTCTTTGTTCCACAGCATCATGAAACTGGCAAGAACAGGTTCGAGACCCAACATGAACACGAGACCCAACAAGCCCAAAAGCCTGAAGCAGCACAGCCAAAGACACAGCAGGCATGACGGACACTGCAGTCGCCCACACGGACACTCATTCACGAGGGAGCTGAACCTCAGTCCTCACCCCGAACCCCACTCACCAAATAAACAGCAGCACGGCTCCGTTTAGGGTCCATTTTAAGGTTCCGAGTTCGACGCTCTTGATTCTGAACCGTTTATTCGTCTCATACACGCACAGATTTAGCAAACCGCAGGCCATTCTGAGGAACTGCGGAGTAACGGCTGCCCTGCTGCTGGAGCCCAATTCCTCTTCCTCGGAGGAAGGTCAGGCGGACGTCCAGAGACTTTTACGCTCGGAGGGAGAGGCTTCCCCGCACTGCCCGCCACAGCGCGCCTCCTCCTGCATACGCGGTATTTATATAAGCCTCAAATCTCCCGCACCCCCAACGCCCACGCATACGAAACCGTTATAAAACACAGCTGAATTATGATCATATCTCTTAATAATAACAACATAACAACACAGTGTAGCCTACGTCTCGTTTCTTTTGGCTGGATGTGTTCATTTATTAATTTCGGTACTTTTTAATATTTATTTATTTGTTTGTTTGTTTGTTTGTTTATGGATGTTTTTTGTTTCTGTTTATGGATTTATTCCCAAATAATGAGGCGACTTCTTTTTCATGTTGGGGCATCGCAAGGACCAGAGAGATAATGTTGGAGCTGTTATTTGAAATGGATGGAACATCAAACTCAACTAGTTCATTCTGGTTTGCAGAGGTGCCTGCTTATAAACACAAGACTACACATCAACACATTCCCCGGGCAGCAGACAGCTTTGGGCTGATTCTGGTCAGTTGCTTGTTAACACAAGTAGCTAATCAGCCAATCACATGGCCGCAACTCAGTGCATTTAGGCATGTAGAGCATGTAGAAGACAACTTGCTGAAGTGCAGACCGAGCATCAGAATGGGGAAGAAAGGGGATTTAAGTGACTTTGAACGTGGCGTGGTTGTTGGTGCCAGACGGGCTGGTCTGAGTATTTCAGGAACTGCTGATCTACTGGGAGTTTCACACACAGCCATCTCTAGGGTTTACAGAGAACGGTCCAAAAAAGAGGAATGCTTCCAACGCCTTGTTGAAAGTGTGGCACGAAGAATTAAGGCAGTTCTGAAGGCAAAAGGGGGTCCAACCTTTTACTAGGTGTACCTAATAAAGTGGCCAGTGAGTGTACAGGCCAGAACAGGGCCAGATCCTGGACCACTTCATCCCAATTTGCCTCAAGTCTACATTTGTGGGACAACTCTACTGTGAATGTTGTGGACCAACAATGTAGTAATGGGCCTTATCCTTTAGTTCTTCTTACTTTACAGTGTGTGGGCCAGATCTGGTCTGAGGATCCAGTCATATACTGGGCCAGAACAAACTAAGGATGTGGCCCACAAGTGGACCAAACAAATTTTGCTAACTAAATTAAAGCAAATCATTATTTCTTCTGATATTGATTGAGCAATGGAAAGAATTGTGACAAACATTATTAGGCCAAGCATATAGTGGTGGAATAACACAATAAATACATACCTTTAAGCTAACAAACCAAGACATTAGTAACATAAATGCCCCTTTTTACAGGGAGTGCGCAGCTCCCATGAGCCTCTATGGCAACGCAAGCTAGTAGCGGGATACTGTAGTGTGTCGTACCTTGTTGCACATCCCAGTCCAAAACCACAGACATTCATATATAATTGGCCTTTCTGTTTGTTCCAGTTACAGCCCCCACTCTTCCAGGAAGGCTTTTCACAAGCTTTTGGTGGTTCGTGCGTTTTTATGACCATTCAGGCAATACAGCATTTGTGAGGTTAGGCACTCGAAAAGAAGGCCAAGGAGTTTTGATCCAAAATCCCAACCTGTTTATTTGGTTGAAAAGAAATTGTGAATGCAGTTCTGAAACCCAGGCAAGGATCTGCGACCACTGACCCAGCCATTTAGACTGTGAAAAAATGTGAAATAGGAGCTATGAGGCCTTGGCCCAGTGTCCTCTTGCCAACATAAAACATCTTATAATATAGCAAATACATTTCTTTGGGATAGCTAAGGCCCAGGCCCTGGCTAAGAGTCTTATACTCAATACATTTCGCCTGGGAGGAATGAAATCTGAGACGTGATTCTGAAGTATAAGTCAATGGCCCAAGAACTGAAAACCAACATGTAAGGATAAACAATATCATAAACCACTGAACAGACTCCACGCTCGATCATTTCAGTGAAATTACTAAAGGCCAGGAAGAGAACAAGTATTCATGACCCAGGCCCGTTTAGGATCTAAAGTTTAAAAAGGAGCCAAGGCCTCATCTCATCATCTCCCCCATCAGAAAATCATTAGAATAGTACCAAGAAATTTTGTTGGGTTCTCTGAAGTCCAGGTCCAGGGTCTTGTTCTTAGGCTTCTTTCATTTTGCTGTGAGAAATTAAAGTCTAGGGTATGTGTTCTACAGCTCTGGTCTGAGTCCCAATAACAACGAAACAAACCTTCGCTTGTTAGCCTGTTCTTCAGTGGTCAGGACCCCCATGGACCCTCACAGAGCAGGTACTGTTTGGGTGGTGGGTCATTCTCAGCACTGCAGTAACACTGACGTGGCAGTGCTGCTGGAGTTTTTAAACACCTCAGTGTCGCTGCTGGACTGAGAATAGTCCACCAACCAAAAATATCCAGCCAACAGTGTGCCGCGTGACCACCAATGTAGCTCATACTGTACAGCAAGAGATGAGCTGTCGTCTCTGGCTTTGCATCTAAAAGGTGAAGCGACAATGCAGGTGCATCTAATAGATTGGACAGTGAGTGGTCATAATGTTTAAAACTCCAGCAGTACTGCTGTGTCTGATCTACTCATACCAGCACAACACACACAAATACACCACCAGCACGTCAATGTTACTGCAGTGCTGAGAATGATCCACCACCCATATAGTACCTGCTCTTTGAGGGTCCATGGGGGTCCTGACCACTGAAGAACAGGGTAACAAAGTATCAGAGTCTGTAACTGTAGAACTACAAAGTGCAGCTATACAGTAAGTGGAGCTGATAAAATGGTCAATGAGCGTAGAAACGAGGAGGTGGTCAGAATGTTATGCCTGATCTGTGTGTACACAGACTCTTCAGCAACTAAACTAAACTTCAGCAACACTTGGCCTCAAACATTAGCCTTCTCATCAGTGACGCTGGCTCTGTTTGGGGTGACAATCAGGCCTAAATAATGTCTCCACTGTTGATGTTGCAGCTCCACAGCAGAACCAGATTTTTAGGTAAAATAACATAATCCTCTGTTGCTGGAGAGTTCCCAGTTTTCACAATAAAACACAGTTTTCACAATAAATGGCCTTAAACGCTGGAGTTAATGCACAACTGCTAATTCACCAACCTGTAATGCTGAAGACTGATAGACTGCTGGACACAACAATGCAGATAATGAAACGGCAAAGAGAGGGATTTGAAACGAATGTCCATAATTTGGAGATGAATGGGCTTATTTACATTTATAATCACTCAGCTCATTTCGTCATCCGTTTAAACGGCAGCAACTCGTGTAGCTGAAGTTGCTTCTCATCCTCCTGCTTGGAGTTGGAGGATAAGAAGCAACTTCAACCTCGTAAAAAGGCGAACATTGAGAGATATTTTACAAGAAACTTGTGGAAAAGTTTCCTGAGATTGGAGAAAAGCGTCTATAGCTGAACTTAAAGGTTAAAGCAGAGCAGAGGAAGTCTGAGTTTTCATTTATTTAAGTTTTAGCCTGAACTAGAACATCAGCGCATACTGAGATGTACTTACAGCCAACATAGTAAAACGGACATACTATGTCGTGGCACCCAAGGTCCTTCATTTTTTCTTGCGACCCCTGAGCTAAGCCTACTAGTAAGGGGTGATCAGCCCGTGCCCGTTTGCTCCAGCTGTCCGCGGTCAGCATTGCAGTTGCCTCCAGCCGAGTGAATGACCTCGCTCTGTGGTTCAGATTGTCTGAAGCCTGTAGTGAAACTGTAGAGAAAGTTTTCACTATAGCTACACAAAACGCTGTAGTGGCTGCAGCTACTAGCTACAAAGAATTGTAGCCAACTACAAAAAGCTACACCCCCATCCCTGCATACAGTACCTAGATGCCGCGTCGCCTGTTGTTCTATATTTGAGGTGATATGCACATCACACATCAGCAAATCCATCAATGAGGAAATCACTTCTAATCTTAATACACGTAAAAATAAAATAAACCCCCCAGAACGCTTAAGAAGGATGAAGGTGAAATTGGTTTCCTATTCGCCATTTAAGGTGGAACGGGAAAATTCGAACAAGATGCTGGCTGATGCATTATTTAAGGTGGAAATTTGAACAAGAAGCTGGCAAATAAGAAGCTAACTGTCGCTTTAGCTTTGTGTAAGGTGCTATCTTAATCTATTTAATCTGTTAATCTATTTTGAAGATCTACACAGATTAAGGAATGCTATAATTTACCTATAGCTACAAAGCATAACCATCAGTGTAAAGAAATAACTACTACATAAAGTTAAGACCCTGAATAGACTATTAAATGAAACAAGCTTAATATAAAACCAGCGAAAAAAGTCACATAAACAGGTTCTGTGTGCCTCATTAACCACACGGCCACATCTACGCATAAACATTACACAATACGCATCACACAGACATGAGTCTAGACATCAGTCGTGGGCTGGAGGTTAGGGAACTGGCCCTGTGACCAGAAGGTTGCCGGTTCAATCCCCAGGGCTAACAGCACATGACTGAGGTGTCCTTGGGCAAGACCCCTAACCCCAATTGCTGCCTGGGCGCTGTGAATAGGGCTGCCCACTGCTCTGGGCAAGTGTGCTCACTGCCCCCTAGTGTGTGTATATTCATTAGTGTGCATGTGGTGTTTCACTTCACGGATGGGTTAAATGCAGAGGTGGAATTTCCCTGTTTGTGGGATTAAAAAAGTATCACTTCACTAATGAGTGTGGATCGCTGCGACCCTCTGTTATATAATCCTATCCCGCTGTCTGAGCGCTATATTGTTGAAACAGTGTAATTTTTGACAGTATCTTTATTAAACTGTCGCTCTAATGGTACTGAATGCAGTTCAGGAGCGATGCTGTTTTCTCTAACGCTAGGGGGCGCTCCCGAATGAGTCCAAAATGAATGGGTTGATATGGAGCATTTGAGCAAAATCATAGTTTAAAAATGCTGAAACATTTTAATGTAAAAGCATGAAATCATTTCCTCAACAGTGAATATAATAACCCATTTCAACACCGCTGTTATATTTAAGAGCTTTTAAACTCGAGTTATAGGAGTTTTAATCGGCGCCTCATGTAGGTCCATGACGTCAGTGAGCGCGAACAGCCAATGCGCTGCTCCGCTCCCCAATCAATCATCACTCTCTAGCAGTAAAGCCCGCCCCCTGCTGCCCAAAAGCCGAGATATACAGGTGAGTTTTCTTTGCATCCTTCTACTTTATAAAAATAAAGAAACGTTCTGGGTGATTAGAAACTATTTTAACTGTTCGTTTTTAGACGTTGAGCTCCATTCACTCCCATTCACTGAGGACTCACTCGCGGGCGCCCTCTGCTGGTTGCAGTCCCCTTTTGTTGTAACGGGGTGAATAGGGAGCGATAAACAGGCGCTAAACAGGGATGGTTGGTAATACAGCTGCGCGTTCTGCCTGTGTGTGTGTGTGTGTGTGTGTGTTTATTTTCTTTTGCCATGACTCTCCAGCGCACACGGGGGCGCTAAATCTCCACAGCCCCGGAACTGCCTGGAACCGGATGTCGTCTCATAATGCCGACATAGCTGAGCGCGCGTTGTGTCTGCGTTGTGCGCGTTTATAACCTGCGGGAATCTGCTGGATAAAAAGCACTTTAATCGACTCTTCTTATATCTGGACAGTCCCAGCGGTGTGGGTCCCAGCCCGTCTCGGTCTGAGCGCGTCCCGGTCTATCGGCTCTCCCTCCCAGCGGCAGCATGGCGGACGTCACAGCGCGTAGCCTGCAGTATGAATATAAAGCGGTGAGGAGCATTATTAGGATTAATAAGACTATTGGGATTAATAAGACTATTAGTGTTAATTGGGCTATTAGTGTTTATGGGACTATTAGGATTAATAGTCAGCGCTGGTTTTTAAGTCGTTCCGATTTGTGTGTAGTTGTTATTATTTGCGTGTGATGCTGGGAGGTGAGTGGTGGTGGTGGAGGAGGTGGTGGAGGAGGAGTTCTAGGTCAGAATCAGAACCAGAACCGAGCATTATTGGCCGGGTCTGCTGCGCATACAAGGAATTTGGTTTGGGTTACAGGAGCGCTCAGAGCACAGAATCAGACAGGCGTTCACATGTAGAGAATAAAATAAATATAAAATAACTAAATAAAATAAAATAAACCCTGCTCTCCTACCATCAATCAAACACACACACACTCTTTCTCTCACTCAGACACACACACACTCGCTCGCTCAGTCGGACCTGTAAAGAGTGGGTCTGAAGTTAAAGTGCTGAGTGCAGCAGCAGGTAAAGGGTGTTTAGAGGCAGAGAAAGAGATCAGTGAGGTGACACTCCGATAGGTGGGGCAATAATAAGGTGGGTCCTTTAATGTTGTATTCCTCTGTTGATCCTGTAGAACTCAAACTTGGTTTTGCAAGCTGACCGATCTCTCATTGACCGCACTCGGCGAGATGAGCCCACAGGCGAAGTTTTGTCACTGGTTGGAAAACTGGAGGGAACCAAAATGGGAGACAAGAGTCAAAGAACAAAGCCACAGATGTTGGAAGAGAGGAGAGCGAAGTAAGTGCGACGTTGCTTTCCGTGTGCCTGTTGGATTGGCATTTTTTGTGTTGTGTAACTTCACTTTATTTTATGTCGTGTAGGAGACGAAAGAGGGACGAAGACAGACATGATATCAACAAAATGAAAGGGTTCACGCTGTTGTCTGAGGGTATTGATGAGATGGTGGGGATCGTATACAAACCCAAGACCAAGGAAACCAGAGAAACGTATGAAATCCTGCTCAGTTTCATTCAGGCTGCTCTTGGAGACCAGGCAAGTTCTGCATCTCTTCTCTTTTGACATTTAAGGTGGAGAATCTTTCCCAACAAATCTTGCTTTTTCCTGCTCGGCCAATTGCTTGATCAGTGTAGTCCTCTGTTTTGCCCAACCATCTTCCAAATATCATTTGATGGAGCGAAGTTTGAGGAATTGTGTTGGATATGAAGTGCAGTCTTTTAGGTAGAAGAGGAGGAACATGTTCCACTCCCTCCATCGCTTATTCCTCTCCCACTTTTAATTCCTCAGCCGAGAGACATTTTATGTGGTGCAGCTGATGAAGTGTTGGCTGTCCTCAAGAACGATAAGATGAGGGATAAGGAAAGAAGGCGGGAGGTTGAGCAGTTGCTTGGGCCAACAGACGACACACGTTACCATGTCTTGGTCAACTTGGGCAGGAAGATCACTGACTACGGAGGAGACAAGGAACTCCAAAATATGGGTAAAGTTGTGGACATGATTTGCTGCTATGGTAGTGATGGCAGGGAAGTACCTGATTCTATTCATTTTAATTTAATTTTTAATTATAACAATTTTTTAAGAGTTTTAAATGTTTAGTTCCTTCTAATTTGCTAAAGCTAAATACAGAAATCGAAGAGGGAAATGCTTAAAGTTAAGTGATACTTTTCTAATCCCACAAATGGGGAAATTCCACCTCTGCATTTAACCCATCCGTGAAATGAAACACCACATACACACTAGTGAGCACACACACTAGTAGGCAGTGAGCACACTTGCCCGATGCAGTGGGCAGCCCTATCCACGGCGCCCGGGGAGCAGTTGGGGGTCAGGTGTCTTGCTCAAGGACACCTCAGTCATGTGCTGTAGGCTCCGGGGATCAAACCGGCGGCCCACAAGACTGCCCCCATCTGGTTCTTTTATCTGTTTTAATGAAGCCGTTCCCTTTTCTACACCGATTTATATTAATTAAACAGCAAACAAAACTTAGTGAAGGTAGGTGCCAGCAAGCCACCCGTAGTTTTGGAGAGCCAAACAATTTACCTGCATGTCTGACAAAAAAAGTTTGTACTTGGACCTTTTTTCATGTTGTCCAGCTGGCTAACTGTAGGTAAAGTTTAGTGCATGCTGAGGTGTAAAGTGTTTTTTAAAACTGCTCAGAAAACGAGACCGTGCAGAATCTGAGCCGTGGGCGCTCCCCGTTCCAAAGTCCGCCGAAATTGGTTGTAGTTTTTAAGCCTATGTGGTTAAACACATGGTGTTTGTGTGTTTCTGCTCCACTCATAACTGACACGGACAGGCAGCCTCAGTAACCTTTTGTGTTGCTGAAGCATTTTAAACCTTGATGTTTGCCTGTTATCTTGTAGTACTTCAATGTTGTTATAAAGCATTTATAAATGAAAGAATAAACTACTTTATTCAGTTGTTAGCTTGAGCTTTGAGATTTGAATGTTCTTGTCATTTTCTTATTTGCATATTAGAGGAGATGCTGATAATAAAATTTGAAAGAATGTCTGAAAATAAAAATATTCAGTAGTTGCAGCCCTAAATGCAAGAGTGATTTCAAGCAGGTCGTTTGCATTACAGTGTTTGTCTTTCCTCTGTTGCAGATGATAACATAGACGAAACATATGGAGTTAATGTTCAGTTCGAGTCGGATGAGGAGGTATGTACCCAAGAAATTTGTGTTTTTCTTGCTTCTAATCTTTAGGATCTTTTTTTTTGGTCTATAAACAAGAATTGGTTTCCTAAGCTATAGGTAAAAGGTTACACACATGTAAAATCCCTTTGTCAACTTGGGGAAAATTAAAGAGCTGTTTATGAAAATGAGACACGGTAGTGGACCTGCACAGAAAATGAAAGTTATTTAAACCTTAGACAGTTGAAGGTACCGTTAAGCACAATTATGGTGATAAAGTTTGAAAAGCCTGAAACGGTTAAAGATTTGCCACGAAGCAGACGCAAGAGCAGGATGCCCTCATGTAAAGTTTTCAGAACCAGAGGCAAAAAGGAACCCAGAGATCAGTGTCAGAACTTCAAGGTTTAGTTTTGTCTTTAAAAATTCAGTTAGTTGCTGCCTCTATGACCAGAAGCTGGAAGAATTCCACAAAAGTAGCTTTTCTAACAGCAAGCCACAAATTGCAGAGCCTGAACTTTGACAAAGTCATTGGACCAACAAATGGAATTGTGTGATGTGGTCAGATGAGACAAAAAACTGAGCTCTTTGATCAGGCGACATTTCCACAGTATGTAAAAGTGGCCCAAATCCGATCTTTTTCCTCGTATGTGGCACAGATGTGTGACTGTGTGAACAGCGGAAAACTGAATCGGACATTTTCAATTCTGATTTGAGACGCTTTCATATGTGGTACTGGAATCCGATCCGTATCCGATCTGCGGCAATGCGACTCCGTCTGAACAGCCATTCGTGCGACTTTTACGTCAGTCCAACTCGACATTCGTCATCATTTTGCGCTGCTGAGACTTATAAATACTCAGGCTGATGTTTCTGTACCAAAAAAATGAAGGAGACTCATCACAGCCGCTCCGAATTTGAAGAGGTTTAGAACGAAGCGGCCGGAGGAGCCCGAGGCTGCAGCATCAGAGAACAGTCTAAGCCCTTTTTACAGCAAACTCAAACACATTCGGGGTGACTCTATGAAATGTGGTTTCATCAAGAGAGCGGTCAGTGGAGTCAGTCCCAGCAGCGTATAGCGAGAGCAGCTTGGTTTTCAGGGTGGTCATTAATGTATTAACTTGTCCACTTGTCTAGTGGTGTTTTGTGTGCGTGAGATTTTTGTTTATTTCGGTCTGGAAAATGTGTTTAGGAAGATGATGAGGACCAGTATGGAGAGGTGCGGGAAGAAGGCTCGGATGACAGTGAGGGTGAGGAAGCGGATGTGGGGTGCACCTTGTCTGCTAATGTAAGTAATGAAGGCATCTTTAATGTTCTAGACTCATAATTTTCAGAGCATTCAGTAATCATGAACCGTGTGTGTGTGTGTGTGTGTGAGAGGCTGTGAGAATCGCTGCTGTCAGAACAAAACATTGTATCTCCAAAATAGTAACTTTACAGGAGAAAGAAAAAACATAACATTACTTTCAATGTAAGTCAATGGAACCAGACGTCTTTCCTAGTCATTTTGGGCCGTTGCTTGTAGTCCATTTATCATGAAATTCACACACAATGTAAAGAGAAACGGGCGTCTTCAAGTTTCAAGACAAACTGAAAAACAAAAAATTTAGATGAAAGGTTCTGTTCTCACAGCAGAAATATATTTCATTCTATGTGTATATGTCAATGTTCATTTTATATATATATATATATATATATATATATATATATATATGTGTATATATATATATATATATATATATATATATATATATATATATATATATATATATGTGTGTGTGTGTGTGTGTGTGTGTGTGTGTGTGTGTGTGTGTATAAAATATATGCTTGGGGGGTGTATTTGGATGTGGGAGCAGAGATCCATTGTTGGGGCATCACTGGCCTTAGTTTGATTCTCTGCTTCTCATCTTTATCAGTTATCCCACTATTTTGGCTCATTGATTTTCTATATTCTTTTGTCTGGATTGTAATGCAGTGCTGTTGGTTCGTTCTTGATAGGAGCGCTTTATTTATTAATGAATTTATTTATTTTTTATGATTTAGAACCGTGTTTCTCAAGCCTGGTTCTTGAGCCCCACATTTTAGTGTTTTCCATGCTCCTGACACATCTGATCCAACTAATCGGCACATTTGTTAGCCCTTACCAAGCTGAAGTGGGCATATTCAAGCAATGAAACACTGCAGGACCGTGTGCATCCACATCTGAGAGAAAGTGGTTTAGAAGATAGTTATTTTATATTTGAAAGACTGTTGTTGACAAGCAGAAATAATGTGGGTTTTTTTTTTTTTTTTTTTTAATAAAACGTTTTTCTGTTCATTTAATGTTTATATTGGGAAGCTTAAGTGCACTTTTCCCAATTTATCCATTCGTTTAAAGCATATTTGAGTCATTACTCAGTTATGGAAATTGTGGAAATCATTAGTCCATAGTTAAGTTTGAATAAAATGCTTTTAGAGAAATGCAGCAAGCTTTTATCATTTAAAATCTACACATGTTAATAAAACCTTTTTCTCCTTAGTTGGGAAGTGCAGGAGATGTGATGACAGCCAAAAAGAAAGACCTTCATCCAAGAGACATTGATGCTTTCTGGCTTCAGCGACAACTCAGCCGTTTCTATGATGATGCCATTGTGTCTCAGAAGAAAGCTGATGAGGTTCTGGAGATTCTGAAGGTGAAGAGACTTTTTCTCCCCCACAATGTCTTTATTTACTCTGTAGTTCATATTGAGCGTGTGTTCTGGAGTGGTCACCAGCACTCCCTGAGCAAGCGAGAAAACTTTTGAAAGCCAATTTCAGGCGGGTTCTTCGAGTGTGTGGGCCGACTTCTCTTCTCCTTTTTTTGCAGACTGCTAGTGACGACCGAGAGTGCGAGAATCAGTTGGTGCTTCTGCTTGGATTTAATACCTTTGATTTCATTAAGGTGCTGCGCCAGCACAGACGCATGAGTAAGTACACAGCAGAGGTATTATCATTATCTTCTCATAACGTTGAAGTAAATTTATTGGTATGTTGGAAATACTACTTTTTAGTCTATGCTATTAGGGGTTCACCGAATATTTGGCACCTGAAATTATTATAATATATGTAATTATAATAATTTATACTGATGCTATTTTTTTTTTTCTATAAAATGTTTTGGTGTAATTTAACATTTAATAAATCCATATTTTATTTTTACTTTTACTATGGTGGGGTGCTTATTTGTTTGTTTGTTTGTTTTATTTGCAAATTTGTCATTGTGCTTTGTTGGTTTATCAGCTGGGATGTTCAGTGTTCGATAAATATTTTTTAATTGCAGGTCTGTAAATGTTTTTTCTTTTGAAAACCAAGAGAAAAGTATATTTAGCTTACTTGATTTATGTAATGGTGAAAAAAGTGGCAAAATTAATGTTTTTTTTTTTTTTTTCCTCCCTGATTCTGTGAATCCCTACATGCTAAAATAATTAATCTGTTCTTTTCACTTTAATTTCTTCGTCTCCTGTAGTCCTCTATTGTACCATGTTGGCCAGTGCTCAGAGCGAAGCCGAAAAGGAGAGAATAATCGGCAAAATGGAAGCTGATCAGGACTTGTCCAAAGTTCTTTACCAACTGCAGGAAACCGAGAAGGAGGACATTATTCGAGTGAGTGCGCCATTGTCTGTTACTGTGTATTGTCTGGTAATCAATCTCGTTTGTCATGACATCACATTAGTTATTCATAAAAATATGAAACTAACAGTAACTTGAAAATATCTGTTTTGTAGGAAGAGAGATCTCGCAGGGAAAGAGTGAGGAAGTCGCGGATGGACAATGATCTGGAGTCTATGGACATCGATCATGCAGAGGTATAGTGAAGCGTTTCTGTTCAGTAATAACAGGTGTACAGATGTTACGTAGAGTGACTGACGTACGTGTTGGCGCTCTCCTCTCAGTCAGTGACAGCGCGACAACTGCTGGATCTGGAGGACCTTGCCTTCACCCAGGGTAGTCACTTCATGGCCAACAAGCGCTGTCAGCTGCCTGATGGTTCCTTCCGCAAACAGAGAAAAGGTTATGAGGAGGTGCATGTACCTGCACTCAAATCCAAGCCCTTCGCTGAGGATGAGGTATGTGTTTTTTCCTTTTTCCTAAGACACCTTTTTCTCATTATACACGTTAATATTTCCCCAACGGTCATCACTGAGGAGATATTAACATGTCAGTGCAGTGTATGGTGGCTTCATGGTAGGGTAGGGTGGTGTGTCGTATTTAAGGAGAGGTTGGTTAGATTTCTGTTTGACATCCCAGAAAAAAATCTACACTAGCATTACATCCAGCCAGAGACACATTAGTTTAAGTTGTATGTTGCTCCTTGTCTCATTGTGATATCAGACAGCTTTAGTGAGCTTGAGTTCACTAAAGTGCTCTCTGCAACTCTGAAAATGATTAGAGATGCCACCTAACAGCTGGTCTGACAGCTGGTCAGCCTTTGTGGGACTTCTAGTTTACTTTTTTGATTTTGTCTTTTAAAATTTTGTCAAACATTTGACAAGTGTTGTAATAACTCACTTTATGCCTTTGTGTTCATTTTAAACAAGTTTCCCTCATTCATGTATTCGCCCTTATGCATTGCTGCATTTTCTGTGAAAATACTGTTGGACTTGCTGGTGTTTTGAGTTTCTGCTGTGTTTCACATTTTCCTTACCTCCATCAGACCCTGGTGGCTATTGAGAAGATGCCAAAGTATGCCCAGGCTGCCTTTGAGGGATTCAAAACCTTGAATCGCATCCAGAGCAAACTGTTCAAGACTACCATGGAGACAGATGGGAACCTGCTTGTGTGCGCTCCCACTGTAAGTGCAGTGAAGGAACCTAAATTATCCTTTCTGTTAATTGCAGTGTCATCTGTCACCATGTCTACTTGTTTGTCTATCTCTTCATAACGCTACTGCCCTTCTGTCTGCGATGCTTAGGGAGCTGGTAAAACTAATGTTGCCCTGATGGCCATGCTCAGAGAGATTGGCAA
Organism: Pygocentrus nattereri; assembly: GCF_015220715.1. Classification (NCBI taxonomy): domain Eukaryota; kingdom Metazoa; phylum Chordata; class Actinopteri; order Characiformes; family Serrasalmidae; genus Pygocentrus; species Pygocentrus nattereri. Next base: position 19,561,352 of record NC_051238.1, on the reverse strand, counting down.
GCATATCAACATGGATGGCACTATCAATGTAGATGACTTTAAAATCATCTACATTGCTCCTATGCGTTCACTTGTGCAGGAAATGGTGGGCAGTTTTGGAAAGGTAAGACCACCAATGCTTTTGATGAACTGCACCACAGTTTGTTTTAGCAGTGCCTTCTGGGGGCTTGTGTAGTTCTTCTTATTGTCATTCTTTTCATAGCGTTTGGCCAGTTATGGCATCACGGTGTCTGAGCTGACTGGAGATCACCAGCTTTGCAAGGAGGAGATCAATGCCACTCAGATCATTGTTTGCACACCTGAGAAATGGGACATCATCACCCGGAAGGGTGGGGAGCGCACATACACCCAGCTAGTGCGCCTTATCATTATTGTAAGTAAACTTTACATGTCCTTCACTCCACATTAGCACAGTGCTGCAGTTGTGATGAGACACAGGGTTGGAATTGCACCTCCTTTTTCTTCTTTGCCAAACTGATTTTTATGCCCGTTCAGGATGAGATCCACTTGCTTCATGATGACCGTGGACCTGTATTGGAATCTCTCATCGCTCGGACCATCCGAAATGTTGAACTGACGCAGGAAGATGTGCGTCTCGTTGGTCTCAGTGCCACGCTGCCCAACTATGAGGACGTGGCCACATGTCTGCGTGTGGACCCTGCCAAGGGCCTGTTCTACTTTGACAACAGGTGAAAATGCTGTTCTATATATGCCCTCATTGTCCGTTTTATTAGATGCACTATATCTGTTTCTCTGCGTACTTTGTTAGCCCCCTTTTACCCTGTTCTTCAGTGGTCAAGACCCCTATGGACCCTCACAGACCTATGGACTCTCAGCACTGCAGTGACGGTGACTTAAGTGATACTTTTTTTTTAATCCCACAAACGGGGAAATTCCACCTCCACATCCGTGAAGTGAAACACCACATACACACTAGTGAATACACACACGCTAGGGGGCAGTGACCACACTTGCCCGGAGCGGTGGGCAGCTCTATACACAGCACCCGGGGAGCAATTGGGGGTCAGGTGTCTTGCTCAAGGACATCTCAGTCATGGAGTGTCGGCATTGGGAATTGAACTGGCAACCTTCCAGTCACAGGGCCAGCTCCCTAACCTCCAGCCCACGACTGATCCACTCAGCGCAACACACAAATACATCACCACTATGCACTGCTGAGAATGATCCACCTCCCAAATAGTACCTGCTCTGTGAGGGTCCATGGGGGTCGTAACTGCTAAAGAACAGGGTTAAAAAAGTGTGCAGAGAAACCGATGGACTGGTAGGTAGGTCTCTCTTTCTTTGTTTCATTTGCCCCATCAGTCATCCCCCTGCCCAATCTCCCTCTGTCCAGTTTCCGTCCTGTGCCGCTGGAGCAGACATATGTAGGAATTACAGAGAAGAAGGCCATCAAACGTTTTCAGATTATGAATGAGATTGTCTATGAGAAGATCATGGAACATGCTGGAAAGAACCAGGTAAAAGAGAGCTTTCCAGATATCTGGTCGCTATTAAAAATTTCTTCTGTAACCCTTAGAAATCTTCTTAAACATGTGTTGATCAACCTGAAAGTTCTGTCATTCTGTTTGGAGCACAGGTTTTGGTGTTTGTACACTCGCGTAAGGAGACGGGTAAGACTGCAAGGGCGATCAGGGATATGTGTCTCGAGAAAGACACTTTGGGGCTGTTCCTTCGAGAGGGCTCTGCTTCCACTGAGGTCCTGAGGACTGAGGCAGAGCAGTGCAAGGTCAGGCTTGATTCTTGGATGACACCTGAATGCTGAATGCTTTATTTTCTTACCACCACTAGACTGAAGTTCACACTGTGTTAATAGAGGTATAGTTTGTCCTGCCTCAGTTTGCCAGCAGCTTTATTGGCTTACATTTTAAGTCCACTAAAACTAGATAACTAGATCTAGATTAGTGAAAACAGAGCTAACAAACCGGTGTATACAAGCCCTCTTTCTACTGAATGCTTGCCAAGTAACAATTTTTCTTTTCCTATAATTGTGCAGAATCTTGAGCTGAAGGATCTCTTGCCATATAGCTTTGCCATCCACCATGCTGGCATGACCAGAGTAGACAGGACACTGGTGGAAGATCTGTTTGCTGATCGACATATTCAGGTATGTTATCTATGAGTATTTTTGGATAGTTTGGACAGAATTGAATGCATGTTGCTTTTATATAACAATCCAATTTGGTGTGACAGTGCATGCAGAGATACATTATTGTATTTCAGGTACTGGTGTCTACTGCTACACTGGCTTGGGGAGTGAACTTGCCAGCACACACAGTCATCATCAAAGGCACCCAGGTGTACAGCCCAGAGAAAGGCAGGTGGACTGAGCTAGGAGCTCTGGATGTTCTACAGGTTGGTTAGACCGTAGACTATTTGAGAGGGTTAATGATGAGTATGAATGATTGCTTCTGCTCTGTATATCTGTTGTGGGGTGTGTTGTGGGTTGTGGGTTTGTTTTTTTTTTTTGTTTTTTTTTGTTTTGTTTCTCATACATATACTGCGATTTAAAATGGATATATTTATAGACAAGAGACCAGTCAAACATGGCAACAGGATCTCCTGGTAGACGTTAAGAGACCATTCCTTGCTTTAAAAGGAATGATCAAGGTTCTTTGTCAAGGGCCTACACCCCAGTAGAGCTGTCAGGCATTATTGAACTGAACTCATCACCATCACAACAGATTAAGAAAAATAACTAATGCACTTTTTTTTTTTTTTTTTAGATGTTATACAACTTTTCATTCTCTTATTCACATATAAAGGGGTAGGTTTGGCAAGTAGAACTGCTCCCTGGTGACAGAAGTCATGACTTCAGATCCCACCTAGGAACACCACCATTACTATCGTCTTGAAAGTCACATAACCCCAAGAGATGCTGTTGACCAAATGACATTTTTCCTGTCTTAAGTACCTCTTGTACACTGGAGCCCTTTTCCCTCTGTTGCTAGCTGCCTTCATAACCTAAACTAAAACGCCAACATTTATTCCTCAGTGTCTAACTAAAATCATTGTTGGAATACTGTGTTGGCATCTTCTTCACATTTAAGTCAACTCAGTTTTATTTATAAAGCACTTTATACAATGTGTTGTCGACAACAGGTGGCAAACAGCATTAGTATAAAAATATTAGAATACATCATGGGGAAATCGAGTAGAACAATGGTTAGATAGTTTTAGTTTATGCAGCATTAGGAGGGTCAGTTCATGAGGGAGAAGTTTGCACAGCGTTGTACAGTATGAAGCTCAAAGGTGGTCAAAACAGTCCAGAAGGCTGGCAAGCAGTGGGCACTCAATCAAGGCAGAAGAAGCAACAGCATCCAACCGGCAAAGAAAAGGAAAACGCAGTTAGTTCTGTAAGGGTGACTGATCACAGTTTACAGTATTAAGTGTGCAGCAGAGACTCCAACAGGTCTAGTTATTACAGCCTAACTAAACGGGAGAAAACAGAAAGGTAATTGAGACGTGAGGCTCCCTGACATGTCGGCGCCCCTCCGCTCCACAGTGAGCAAACATGAGTGAACACGTGAGAGCAGACTTAAAGACTGAGGCTGTGTCCGAGTCCCAAACACTGACGAGGATCATTCCAGAGTTGAGGGGCTTTGTATGAGAGGCTCACCCCTCTGATGTAGCTTTGCTAATAGTAAGCCAGCACCTTGTGATCTAAGTAGGCGTGATGGTTCATAGTGGGAGAGAAGTTCACTCAGGTATTTATAAAGCAATATTACTTATATTAGCAATATTGTGGAGATGCAGGAAGGCTTCTTATCATGTTTACACCAAAGGTCAGAATTAAGTCTGAAGTGTGGCTGGGATAATGAGTGGGCCCCTTTATATTTTCAGTGAAACCTACAAAGCCCAAGATGGACATTTGCGGTTTGTCAAAGTGGATATTAAAATCTCTGACAATTATTACTTTATTTGAAAGAAGTCTGATATCCTGGTAATGCAGCCATGGTGGACCATATCTTCACTTTAGCCTTTTGCTATGATCTTCTCAGATGTTGGGGCGTGCGGGCCGTCCACAGTACGATACTAAAGGAGAGGGCATTCTGATCACATCCCATGGAGAACTGCAGTATTACCTGTCTCTGCTCAACCAGCAGCTGCCTATAGAGAGCCAGATGGTGGGCAAACTCCCGGACATGCTTAATGCAGAGATTGTGCTAGGAAACGTCCAAAATGCTAAGGTAAGGTTTCGATATGTAGTTTATATACAAGGCTGTTTGTGTTAGTTGAACTATGATATCTACCAGTTACTTTACAGTCCTGCTGAAAAATTCCTGTTTAATATGACAAATGCAGACAGTATTGCGAAATTTACTGTAGTTATATGTACATTTAACTGTAGTTAGTTAGTTAAACTAGTTAGTAGTTAGTTAAAAAAAATGAAATGCTATAACTACATTACATTTAACTTTACAGCGTTAGATTCTACAGTACTAAAGTCCAATTCTGTGCTCTCATGTACTCATTTTCTGTCTCAGGATGCAGTGAACTGGATGGGCTACACTTACCTGTATGTGCGGATGCTGCGAAACTCCATACTATATGGGATTTCCCATGATGAACGCAACACAGACCCTTTCTTGGAAAGGCGCAGGATGGATCTGGTGCATACAAGTGCCAGCATACTAGAAAAGAACAACTTAGTCAAGTATGACAAGAGGACTGGCAGCTTCCAGGTGAACACTAGGCCCAAAAACAGCTATTTATACTAACTATACTTTAACTCTCATACGGCATTATAAATGTTTGTTGTGTTACACCCTAATCTACCCTAGATAAATGGAAGGAAATGTCATCTTTTTCCGATTAATCTGACATTTTAATTAATCTTTACCTCAAGCTTGTATGTCCAAACATATGTGCCTGGTCTTATTCCATAGGTGACGGACCTGGGGCGCATTGCCAGTCACTTCTACATCACCCATGATTCCATAATGACCTACAACCAGCTGCTAAAGCCCACACTCAGTGAAATCGAACTTTTCAGAGTGTTCTCCCTCTCATCGGAGTTTAGAAACATCGCCGTCAGAGAGGTATTGTTCTAATTGCTCATGTCATTGCTTTTATTAATATATTTAAGCAGATGTTTTATTTATATATTTATTATAAGTCCAGAGGGCAGAGGAAACTGTTCGGCAAGTCACTAAATAAAACAATAAGACAAAAATATATAAGGATAAGGGGGGACCCATCCTCCGCTGGTCAGACTACCTACAAATGATTATACTACTAATATTAATAGCAGTAGTATTAGTAGTAGTAATAGCTAGGAGTCCATGAGAACATCACTGTAGGGTGGGCAGCTAGTCCAAGGTAGGTGACGGTAGCTGGGGCGTGGGCAGCTGGTCTGAAGAGGGTAGCAGGAGAGCTCGAAAGTCAGTCATCCTTCAGTGCCCAGCCGGGCATGTGGGTGGTTGTATACTCAAGGGGAAAAAAGCAGGGAGATGGAATTAGTTTTATTCTGTCTGTTTGTACATAAACAGGGGATGTAAACATTTCCAGAGTGTGGCTAATGACTCCGGCAGATCTAACTATGACAGCTTAACTAAAAGGAGAGAACCAGAAGGACACACAGACATGGCAGCACTCAAACAGTCTGGCATCCCTCCGCTCCACCGTCCACAAACCTGAGTGACCGCGTGCGAGCAGCGGGACGACAGCACCAGCGTCTCAGTTTACTATAATTCCCTGTGTCCATGGACCCCTGGATCTGCTGCCTTTATCTATAGTGGGTGATGATAGTCTAGTCTTACACATCTTAATAAAACTAATAATAATAAGACAAAAGAGTTAGTAAAAAATATGCCCAATATTATACAGGGCTATGAAAAATGAGTTGCCCTTCACTCGGTGTCTTCCGTTTTTGTGGGGGGAGTTTAATCGATTATATAGTTGCAGCCCAGATGAAACTGCTGCTCCATTTAAGGTGAAACGGAGAATTTGAATAAGAACCTGACAAGTAAAAAGCAAAAGTCAGTGTTGTGGTGAGGTGTGCAGTACATACTACTGCTTCCGATCACCTAACAATGATTACCTTTAAAAACAAGCTGTTTTCCAGCTGAAATGCCGCTACGGTCCGAGAAGTTAAGATAAGCTGTAAAGGGGCCAGGGATGTTAACTGACTGAGCTGCCGGACTGTTAGCTAGCATGATGCTATCTAGCTAACTCAGTGAAACCTTCCAGCGGCAGGTTAAATCTTTCAGGGAGCTTAATCCTCCCACTAGCTAGGAAAACGTTCCCTGTTCCTGAATTCACCCCTGCATTTATTTGCCAGGTCAGGATTTTACCTGGCTTTTCTCTTGGTTCATAGTGTTATTATTTTGTTCTGAGACTTTTTTCTATTTTATATATTTTTTAACTGTAATCTGTATCTGGATGTATCATGTCTTTGGTGTATACAGTAATTTGATCTGATATATTGGCTTTCAATGCATCCTCTGGAATAAAGGCAGTCATGGGCTGGAGGTCAGGGAACCATCCTCGTAATCGGAAGGTTGCTGGTTCGATCCCCAGAGCCGACCGCACATGATTGAGGTGTCCTTGAGCAAGACACCTAACCCCTAACTGCTCCCTGGGTGCTGTAGATAGGGCTGCCCCCCGCTCTGGGCAGCTGTGTTCACTGCCCCCTAGTGTGTGTGTGCTCACTAGAGTGTATGTGGTGTTTCACTTCACGGATGGGTTAAATGTGGAGGTGAAATTTCCCCGTTGTGGGACTAATAAGGGTCAATTAATCTTAATCTTAAAGCTCTTCGGGGACAGAGGCTTGATTGGGTTTATAAAATTCTGTATATGGTCTCTTATGAATGTGGGTTTCTTTAGTAGTGCTGGGTTTAGTCTCCACCGGTATGGGCCTTCCATATAATTAGTTTGTATTGACTGTCAGTGGGGAATGATCTGAAATGGGTTCTAGATATATTCAGTTTCAGTTACTCTATAGTCTAGCTGTTCTAGTGTGGGAGTTGTGTGGACACGAGTGAAACTAAGTTTCTGGTTTCTCAGAATAACTGTCTGTACGACTTGATCTGTCAGTGGTTTTGGCTGCCTTGCTACTTGATGTTGCCGTTGTTGTTTCCAAATAAGTTCAGAAATAAATCTTGAGTAAGAAGGTGGTCTTCATGGTTTGGGGCATAAACATTCAGTAAGGTCCAAGTTTCAGAATACGTGTTGCCATGTGTCAGTACATATTGTCCAGTGGGGTCATGAATAGTTTGAACTTTCACGTTCAATTTTTGTAAGCTGACGTTTAAATGCAACGTGTTTTACGTCTCTTTAAATAGCCATCGTTTAACTGTTTCGAGTCCATTTACTTTGATATAATATAAACCACCACTTTTATTGTTTACTTTTGCTAATTTTATATACACTCACTGGCCACTTTTCAGTTGCTTGATAACACATAGCTAATCAGCCTAGGCATGTAGAGGTGGTCAAGACAACTTGCTGAAGTGCAGACCGAGCATCAGAATGGGGAAGAAAGGGGATTTAAGAGGCTTTGAATGTGGCGTGGTTGTTGGTGCCAGACGAGCTGGTCTGAGTATTTCAGAAACTGCTGATCTGCTGGGATTTTCACGCACAACCATCTCTAGGGTTCACAGAGCACGGTCCGAAAAAGAGGAAATATCCAGTGAGCGGTCAGTTGTGTGGACGAAAATGCCTTGTTGATGTGAGAGGTCAGAGGAGAATGGACAGACGATAGAAAGGCAACAGGAACTCAAATAACCAACCAAAATCTCTGAGGAACGTTTCCAACACCTTGTTGAAAGTCTGCCACGAAGAATTAAGGCAGTTCTGAAGGCGAAAGGGGGTCCAACCTTTTACTAGCAAGGTGTACCTAATAAAGTGGCCGGGGAGTGTATATTAGGTCACATAATCAGTTGAATTAAGGGTTTGTGGAGGAGAAGGTTATAATAACAAAAATGTGTTAACAAAACAAACATCTTTATTTTATAGCTTAGCTTCACTCAGTTCTTTACATATGTTTTATCAGCTTTAATGAGAGGAACTATTCAAACCAACAGAAGGGCCGTTTCATTTTATGACATTTCAGTGTTCAAGGTCATCAAACGTTACCTTAACTAAAAACAGTTGAGCAGTGGTAGGATGTACAGAGTTTTATGTACAACAGACTTGAATTATTTGAGGCAATGAAATCTGGGATTACAGTGTGGTGAAAGTGCAAGTGATGACTAGTTTTTTGCAAAGGAAATGGATGGACGTGCGTCAAAATGAAATACACAGATTCTGAATTAATGGCTATTTCATCAGCACTTGAGCAAAACAACTCGTGTTGTCTAGACTGGAGTGAATGCTTGATGACTGAATAATCATGTGCTTATGATTTCATGTTTTAATATTTCAAAAATGTAAAAGTTCTCTCTCTTTAAATGTTTATCATGGGTATTTTGTTTTATGTAATGGAGAAGAGAGACTTCCACTGATGGTGGAAGATCCCAGACTCCAGTTCTGTGTTGCTTATTTTCCACTTGATGGTTGTACCAGCTCTGTTTATCACACTGTAACAGTGTGATTAGATTGTTTTCCATGTATTTTTATATGTAAAGTCACACACTGTCATCTTTGAACAGGAGGAGAAACTAGAGCTTCAGAAGCTGCTGGAGAGGGTGCCGATTCCAGTGAAGGAAAGTATTGAGGAGCCCAGTGCTAAGGTGTGTGTGTGTGTGTGTGTGTGTGTGTATTGTGAAAAGCATGCGACTGATGTGAAGTTTGTACTCTGAGCTCATTATATTGCACTGCTGTTGTGTCTCTTAGATAAATGTGCTGCTGCAGGCCTACATCTCTCAGCTCAAACTGGAGGGCTTCGCTCTGATGGCTGACATGGTCTATGTGACCCAGGCAAGATTACAAAGTTAACCCTTTCCTAATGCAGTGAACCATGAACCGTCATGTGTATTCTGTCTGCTCTTTTATTCCTGCAGCTCATATTCAGTCTCAGACTATTTTTATTATTAACTTTTACTGTTACTTGTGAATTTGCTATAGAAGTATGTTACCTGCGCTTCATGATATCTAAATTCAAGCTACATTAGCTGGTGCAACAAAATGGCACCTAGCCCACATTAGCTAGCTGGCGTACAGTTTTCGGACAGGTTTTATGATCACAGCTGATGCAACAATGTCACGGCCTTTTTCACAGGGTTGTAACTGTTCAGTGTTTACAACAGATTTACCTGTGCTTCCTGACTTCGGCAGCTTCGTTGCATAAAGACCAACCCCCCCCCATAGCTAGCTAGCTCTCTAGAGTCGTTTTGAATAAAAATATAAGAGCCTAATTTTTAGAGTTAACTTTCTAATATCAAAGTTTACCTCAGGTTGAAGTCCACTTGTGAATAACATTTATGATTTCACTACATGGGAAACATTAATTGTAATGCCTGTGAAGTTGACGAGCATTTGGAGAGTTTCCGAGAGCGAGTAGACTCTCAACACTCTTTAAAACTTCACTCATGAAAAAATTAGGCAGAATCTCAGAAGTTAAGGGAAAGTCACGGCTTGGCAAGGATTTTAAAATATCACACTTTTCAGCTTCAAGAACGGTGCACTGTATCTAATTTGTAGGACACTGTCCGAAATGTTTGTTTATCTTGTGTTCGTTCATTTTTATTTCTTTGTATCCAGAGTGCCGGTCGGTTGATGAGGGCCATCTTTGAGATTGTTCTTAGCCGAGGCTGGGCCCAGCTCACAGACAAAACAATGAACCTGTGCAAGATGATCGACAAAAGGATGTAAGTTGTCCGTAGTTTGTGTGTGTGACCCGACTGATTGAGGGGGGGGGCATTTTTAAACCTCCTGGTTTGCAGTTTTCCGGTGTTGATTCCTTTTACAGTTTTTGTTTCAGTGGAACCCAAATGTGTGGAAATTTTATATCAAAATACTTTAAATATTGCCGTATTAAATATTAGAAATACAGAACACTAGAAAATAACCTTAACTTCAAAATGTGACATTACAACAGATAAATAGCATGAACTTAATGCTGTTAAGTGTTTTGGATTTTTTTTTTTTCGTCTATTCTTGAAACCTGGCTCTCGGTCTCCAGGCAGATAAGACATTTTGTAGTGCTAGCGCCTTCACATCATTGTGAAATCGTCCCGTGAATAATCAGCATTATCAACAGGTAATACATTATGCTTGTGGAAAAGTGAATTTCTTCATAAATGTGACCTGAAATGTGATTAGATCATGTCATAATAGGTGAAGAACCCAATAAAAATAAGTATATAATTGTTACTTCAATCACTGAACAAAGTGATCAAACATTAAACGTCTTTGCCAAAAGTAAATTGACCTCCTTGAGCAACAGTTATTTGAAATGCTTTCTGAGACGGTTGATCAGCTCTGCGCTTTGACTTGGCCCGTTCGTCCTTACAGAATGGCTTCGACTCCTGAGTTGGTGAACTTTCTTTAATGAACTTTGTTCCTGTCACAACATTTCTGTTGGATCAGGACCATGGACCGGTCATGGACCGTTTCAAAATGCCAAATTCCCTCTGCTTCTGCCATTCTAGACTGTTTGGTGTTTTTAGGGTTGTCTTTGTGAAGGACACTTTTCATTGAGGTTTAGTTTAAGCATAAGTAATAAAAGGAATTTCTTGATACAATCCAAAATCTGTAGCTCTGTCAAATAATGGTTGTCCAGGTTTGGTTAAGGTTCTTATGCTATGATGCAGTGTTCAGTTTTTGCCAAACATAGCATTTCTCATTGAAGTCGTGAAGATAATTTTTTGGAATTTGAGTTTTGAATTTTCTCCATTTTTACATTTTATATGCTTGACAGTGGAACATTGATGTCCACAGTCTTTATAAATAGTTCTTGAAAATCCAAAAGATGTGGTGATAAATAATTAAATTTTAGGTCAGACTTCTGTGTATATTAACAAGGCTAAAGGGGTCACAAACTTTCAAACAGTACTGTATTATATAGCACTTTTTACTGTAAGCATAGTCACACAGCCCCAAATGAGCAAGCTACTGGAGATGTTTAGACACCATCAACGTCTGGACATTTGTTAGTGCATGCCTTGCATTAGTAATGGCAAAGCTCCTTAAGAGGAAGAAACTGAGAAACCGAGACTCAAAAGGGCGAAACCATCCTCCTCTGGTTGACACAGCATAGCAGAACAATAACAGATCAAGAACAGCGGGAATAAAATAATTTCTCAGTGGCCAGGACCTGTAAAGGGTCACCAAGTGTTATTTGGGTGGTAGATCATTCACAGTGCTGCAGCGACATTGCCATGGTAGTGACGTGTCTGTGTGTATGTCTGTTGAAGAAAGTGGATCAGTGTTGCCACCGGCTCAGAGCTTGTCCTGTTTTTGATGATGATTTTTCTTTTTGGCTTAAAGCAAGCAGGTAGTACAACAGTCCGATCATAATAAATATAAACTTAAAAAAAAAAAAGTGTCCTTACTACAGATTGATTCATAAACATTCATCTGATTTCAAAGCCTCTTCGTTTTTCAACCGTGAGGTGTCCAGGAACCAGTCATATACCAATTCAAAGAGGGGCTCATAGTTTCTATCACTGGAAGATGTGTCCCTTGAGTCTGCAGGGAGATGACGACTCCCGAGCAGAAAGCGCTTTGCATTCTCCTCATCAGTAAGATTTAATCAGTCATAACTGTACAGTGTGATTTTCGCCGGCAGTGAACCTCCACCAGTTCAGAGCGTTGGCTGTTGTTTCCACAACACTGGATGATCTCTGAAATCGACTATCACGTTGATGTTGTCCAAACTGCTAGAGGAGGCTGTATTTAGCACTTGTAAACTTGCATAATAAACTTTTTGCTCACTTAAACCATTTACAATTTACTGCATTGCTCTGTAATGATGTACAATTGAAATCGGATGAATGTTTTAAATCGTCCTGTACTTTGGCATCTTTGTATGTGTTAAAAAGATTAAAAATGGCGAAACAATTTTTGGAGCATCGGCATCATTACCATTTCTATATACTCTTGGCTGACAACTTGTTTTCCTCAAAATAGCCGTTTTTAATCAGTGTGCAGAAAGTTGTACTGATATCATGCAGTAAGAAAACCGGAAGAGTGAACTGTCAGTCACATTTTCAGATAATTCTAAGAGGCTTATTGATCTGACACAAAAAGGTACGGTCAGGTTTTCTTGTGTAGTGGTGTAAACTTGTGAAATGTTTGACAATGCACTGTATTTTAAAGCTGCAGTTTAAGAAATATGTTTGAAAACTTTGGTTTTAATCAAATCATTTTTCCCCCCATACAGAATCATGTCTGGTTTTAGTACAGTGCCGCCTGAAGGCCCAAATATTATAGCCAGCAAATTTTCTGGTTTTTGGCCTGGTCCCTTGCATCCAGGTTTCTTCAGACTATCTGAATCTTAAGCTGTGATAGTTTAGAAATATTGTTTTTCTTTGTACCTGTTGATACTTGTGGATTAAACTGGTGTCTTTGTCTCAGGTGGCAGTCTATGTCTCCACTGCGTCAATTCCGCAAGCTTCCAGAAGAAGTCATCAAAAAGATTGAGAAGAAGAGCTTTCCCTTTGAACGGCTGTATGATCTCAATCACAATGAAATCGGTTAGTGCAGTCTTTCAGTTTTGTTAACTGAAAACAAGGAAAAAAACAATTTTTCGGGACAGTTATTTCGAAGGGTTTAGCTTTATAATTTAGACATATAACCCATTACACTGTTTGCTTTCATTCAAAGTGAGAATTCTGTTTTCCTAGGTGAGTTAATTCGTATGCCAAAAATGGGAAAAACCATCCATAAATATGTCCACCAGTTTCCCAAACTGGACCTGGCAGTGCACCTTCAGCCCATCACCCGCTCCACACTTAAGGTGGAGCTCACAATCACACCAGACTTCCAATGGGACGACAAGGTCAGTCTGCCAGCCAGACTTGAGCTAAATCTAATTTTGAGTAGTTTTTATTTTTTCCTCTGATCACATGCATTCCCTGGAATAGATACGGTGATGTGACGAGTGCTGTTTTCTGTCTCAGGTGCATGGCTCATCTGAAGCGTTTTGGATCTTGGTCGAGGATGTTGACAGTGAGGTGATCCTACACCATGAATACTTCCTGCTTAAAGCCAAGTATGCTCAGGATGAGCACCTGGTCACCTTCTTTGTGCCTGTGTTTGAGCCATTGCCTCCACAATACTTCATCAGAGTGGTCTCAGACCGCTGGCTGTGTGAGTTAGATGGACCTTTATTCTGCTGACATGTCTTGACCTTCACCTATTTGTTCAGCCTCAAACGAGTTACAATCATTCATTCTCTCTCTTTCTTTCTTGCTGCCTTACTCATGTGCAGCATGTGAAACCCAGTTGCCAGTGTCTTTTCGTCACCTCATCCTCCCTGAAAAGTATCCTCCTCCTACTGAGCTGCTGGATCTGCAACCTCTGCCCGTATCTGCCTTGAGAAATGCTGCATTTGAGAGTCTGTATCAGAACAAGTTCCCCTTCTTCAACCCCATTCAGACACAAGGTAATGATCAGACTTGCACTATAAACAACTTACAAATACACTACCGGATTAATGTTTAAAAAAAAAAAAAAACCTTGTCTCTCCATTTTTGACATTTTCCAGTTTTTGACATAATGTGAAAGTATATGTTGCCCTTTACACTGTGTGTAAAATTTATGATGAATGGAGTTAAAGAAATGACCCAAAATGACTTGGAAAGAATTCTGGTTCTATTGACTTACATTGAAAGTAAAGTAGGTTTTAACCTTCTACTGTAAAGTTACCATTTTGGAGGTTTTCGTCCGACAACAGCGATATATAAACTGATTATATGATGATGGTACTAGGAAACTTCAAGTTTCAAATAATTAGGTAGCGCTTACAAAATTAAAGCATTTTAGATTTGTCCAGAACAGGCTTGTATAGGATTTCTAAACTGACTGAAAAGCTGTATGGCATGTAGATCTAATAGAATTCTAAATAAATAAATAGAAAATTCTAACAAATTCTTTGAGGTTCTGATAAAATTAAATATCCAGAATGCATTGTATTTGGATAGTAATAATCTGAAATCGCAGTATTTCATTTAATAGCTTTTTTTTGTTGTTCCCAAAAATCTTTAAATATCATGTGAATGAACCAGGTTAGTTTGTGTGAATCTGTATTTAGTGTTATAAAAAAAGCAGTGCTTTTCCTCATTAAGCTATTCTGTCATTTCAGTGTTCAATGCAGTGTACAACAGTGATGATAATGTATTTGTGGGAGCCCCCACTGGCAGTGGTAAGACCATCTGTGCAGAGTTTGCCATTCTCAGGATGCTACTGCATAACACAGAGGGGCGCTGTGTCTACATAACACCCATGGAGGCTCTGGCTGAACAGGTATGCTTGTTGCCTATTACCACAAATTTTTGAAATTCCATTTCATTCTAAATCTTGTCTATTTCTTTATGGTATCACCACAGTATTATACACTGAGTACAGTGCAACCCTGAGTGTTCAAATAGTTGCGTAAGACCTACATAATCCTTCCGTTTCAGCTGACATGATCCAAAATTATTTAAATTATACATATTAATTATGTAGAGGCTAATTCCAACAAGTGTTTGATGTTGTAAAGACTGCTTTTGTTAATTTTAAGTTGACATGACACCTATTAAATTGTCATTATTTGATGATTCCCGCTTGTTCTACAGTTAAAATGGTCCTGTGTGCTGTGTATTTACAGCCTGCTTCTGGCTTATGTTTATATGTAATCAATTTAATACATTTTTTTTGTTCCACAAGGGTTAGGACTGTGTTTATGGGAATTTTTGACCGTTCTTCCTGGCTCACAGTCTCCGCTCTAATTCCAAAGGCTTTCTGTCGGGTTGAGGTCAGGACTCTGTGCAGGCCAGTCAAGTTCTTCCACTCCAAACTGGCTCATCCATGTCTTTATGGACCTGCTTTGTGCACTGGTGGACAGTCATGTTGGAGCAGGAAGGGGCCGTCCCCAAAACTGTTCCCACAAAGTTGGGAGCATGAAATTGTCCAAAATCTCTTGGTGCTGAAGCATTAAGAGTTCCTTTCACTGGAAATAAGGAGCCGAGCCCAACTCCTGAAAAACACCCCTACACCATAATCCCCCCCTCCACCAAACTTTACACTCGGCACAATGCAGTCAGACAAGTACCGTTCTCGTGGCAACCGCCAAACCCAAACTCGTCCATCGGATTTCCAGACAGAGAAGCATGATCGGTCACTCCAGAGAACACGTCTCCACTGCTCTAGAGTCCATTGGCAGCGCTTTACACCACTGCATTCGATGCTTTGCATTGCGCTTGGTGATGTAAGGCTTGGATGCAGCTGCTCGGCCATGGAAACCCATTCCATGAAGCTCTCTACACTGGTCTTGAGCTGATCTGAAGGCCACATGAAGTTTGGAGGTCTGTAGTTATTGACTCTGCAGAAAGTTGGTGACCTCTGCGCACTATGCCCCTCAGCATCCGCTGACCCTGCTCTGTCATTTTACGTGGCCAACCACTTTGTGGCTGAGTTGCTGTCGTTCCCAACCGCTTCCACTTTATAATCCCACTGACAGTTGACTGTGGAATATTTAGTAGTGAGGAAATTTCACGACTGGACTGGTGGCGTCCGATCACGGTACCACGCTGGAATTCACAGAGCTCCTGAGAGAGACCCATTCTTTCACTAATGTTTGAAAATCCAGTCTTTTTAATGCGTTTTACACAGTCAAGGCTGATATATACCTGTGTATCTATCGCCAGTGTAGAAGTAAACATTGATGCCATATTTACTGATAGCAGTACAAAAGTGCTAGGTATTCTGACTAATACAGGTCCCAAAACAGAGCCTTGTGGAACACTTTAATTTTGTTCACCATGTTTTTTAGCTAACTGACTACTCAGTTTGAGAGCTTTCTAGCTTGTCTAGTAGGTTGGTGTGGTCTGTTGTATCAAATGTCGCACTAAGATCAAGCAAAACCAGTAAAGAAAAACTTGCTAGGGTTTAAGAGGTTTAATTACTGCTGATTCATATACTGCTGAAGTCATATAGCCAGGGCTGGGAGAAGAGTTTAATCCCAGAAAATGCTGACATGGTTTAATGCCAGCAAAAATCTGTTTCTTGACAGGTGTCACGTTAACCTGACAGAAATTGACACATGCAGCCTTTTTGATATCTGACGCATACTGGAATTAAATGCTTACGTACACTTCTGCCAGTTGTTACCCATTACTTTCTGTTTATGTGTAGGTGTTTGTGGATTGGCACCAGAAGTTCCAGGATGTTCTGAATAAGAAAGTGGTCATACTCACTGGAGAGACCAGCACTGACCTGAAGCTGTTGGGGAAAGGAGACATCATCATCAGCACCCCAGACAAGTGGGATATCCTGTCTCGCCGATGGAAACAGAGGAAGAATGTCCAGAATGTTAGCCTCTTTATTGTGGACGAAGCTCATTTAATTGGAGGAGAGAACGGGGTAAGTCTGTTGACAGGTTGAAGTATTTTGGTTAGATTTGATAAAACACTTCTACCCCCAACCCCCATGGATTATTTTGGCAAGAAAACAGCCATGGTAAGCCTGACTGCTTGATCTGATTGCTCTGGTAAGCTCTGTTTGACTGATTTGCTCTGCATGTCCTAGCCTGTGCTGGAAGTGATCTGCTCCAGAATGAGGTACATCTCCTCTCAGATCGAAAGGCCCATCCGCATTGTGGCACTCAGCTCCTCTCTGTCCAATGCTAAAGATGTAGCCCACTGGCTGGGTTGCAACACCACAGCTACCTTCAACTTCCACCCTAATGTCAGGCCTGTGCCATTGGAGCTCCACATCCAGGTAAAGAGCCTCAGACACATGACACTGGAGGCGCTTGACGTTGAGCAAACTCTGAACCTTGAAAAAAGGGTTCCTATCATCTGTCCTCTTTTATTTCTCACTAATAGTTTTTAGTTTTTCTTTAGTGATTAAACCAATAACTTTTTCAGTGAAAGTGAGGTTCATTGTTGGTGTGAAGTTCTAAAAATGAGCTTTATAGTTTTGGGAACTTTCCAAGTAGTGTGTGTTCTGTTGGGAAAACCTGTAATTGTGTAGTTGATTTGTCTGCAGTCAAGTAACTAATAACAAACTCTGCAGTCTTTTAAAGATTAGAAATACTTTGAAAGTAGAAAGATAAAGTACACAGACTTTAGTCAGACAAAATATATGAAGAAATTTAATATAAATACAAATAAATGAATGTAAAATGAAAATGATGTCTGTCAAGGCACTGTTACTGTAAAAGAGACTTTTGAAAGAGACCAGAAGGAGAATTTTAAAACTGCTTAATGAGTATTAGTGAATTCAGGCTTTTACGTGGCACAGCCAAGCTGTGTTGATATAGAAGTCTTGTCCAATTTTTCCTAGTACTAAACTAGAAGCAGCGTACATTCACTTTGCACACTTGGTTTGGGTGTTTTATAGAAGCTCTAGCTTTGGAATATTTGATACGCAGTTGAACAGATGTGGAATTTTTTTTCTTTATTTTCTGCTTTTCAGTTACACACATGCTCTTGCTTGCAGTGAATCATTGGCCCAATAAATGTTTTTTTTAAGAACCCCTGAAATCCCTTGATTATTTTTAAAATTGTCAGCTGATCATAGCTAAATTATTGGGAAGATACTTTTTTCTGTTTCATTTTTTTTGTCTGTCTCTTTTCTCTCTCCCTTCACTCTCCTTTCCTTGCCTGCCCATTTCACAGGGTTTCAACGTGAGTCACACACAAACCCGTCTTTTGTCTATGGCTAAACCTGTCTATCATGCTATTATGAAGCACTCTCCATCCAAACCAGCCTTGGTGTTTGTGCCCTCTCGCCGACAAACACGCCTCTCTGCCATCGACATCCTTACATTCTGCGCTGCTGATGTGGTCCCTCAGAGGTACAGTGAGCTAGTCAATGTTTGTATCAGCAAATTTTGCTGCTAAAATATAAAAATGAATAGCCAAAGATGTTCATAGAGCCAGTTCTGATAATTCCACCTAAAACATTATTACTGGACATTCAGAACCTTTATGTCCTCAGCACACTCACTTGTTTCCCTTATTCCCGTGTAGGTTCCTGCACTGCTCTGAGAAGGACCTGGCTCCATTCCTGGAGAAACTGTCTGATGCAACATTGAAGGAGACCCTTTCTAATGGTGTAGGCTATCTGCATGAGGGCCTCTCAACCACCGAACGCAAGATTGTTGAGCAGCTCTTCAACTCTGGTAAGAATTGATTGTTTTCCACAACATAATTCTGGCTAAAATCCATTTTATATATATATATATATATATATATATATATATATATATATGTTTTTTTTTTTAAATTGAGTTGAATAACATGAGTACGTTTGGTTTATTTATTTAAATTGCAAAAACAGTACAGGTCTACTGATGTGCTCTCTCTTGGTTATGTATTCAAGGTGCCATTCAGGTTGTGGTGGCATCCCGCTCCCTTTGCTGGGGAACGAACATCTCTGCCCACTTGGTTATTGTTATGGACACACAGTATTACAACGGCAAGATTCATGCGTGCGTATTTCTGCATAAGATGTTTTTGTTATGTAACCTTATCAGCAACCTTGATTAATCTGCTCAGTTATTGATTTATCAGTTATCAAATGTAGTGTTATCTTACTCTGTCTTCCTAAGTTATGTGGACTACCCAATCTACGACGTGCTCCAGATGGTGGGGAAGGCTAATCGCCCCCTACAGGATGATGAGGGGCGTTGTGTCATCATGTGCCAAGGATCCAAAAAGGTAAACCCAAGTTGTGAAGCTTTAAACCTTTCTTTGAGGCTCCCGAGTGACGCAACCGTCTAAGTGTTGGCCGTGGAATTGGAGAAAATTAAATTGGGGAGAAAATCGGGTAAAAAAAAAAAAAAAAAAAAAAACTTGCAGTTTCTACATAATTTGTAACCTTTTATTCCACTTCATAAGGACTTCTTTAAGAAATTCCTTTATGAGCCTCTGCCGGTTGAATCTCATCTGGACCACTGTCTTCATGACCACTTTAATGCTGAGATCGTCACCAAGACGGTGGAGAATAAGCAGGATGCTGTGGACTATCTGACATGGACCTTCCTTTACCGACGGATGACTCAGAACCCCAACTACTACAACCTGCAGGGTGAGACAACACTGTGCAGTCGTGGAAAAGTTTAGTGCAGAAAGGGTGTGTGTGTGTGTGTGGTGGTGTAAGTACGCTGGTACAGTATGGCTGTTGCTTTATATTTGTTTGTTTTGATGTTTCCCTGCTTGCTGATTAGTTTGCCTTTGTATTGACCGAGGTAGTGGCCAAAAGTGAACTTGATGTTTCATGATTCAGAGGCTTGGCTGAGGTTTGCTGCTTTAGCGTCGCTGCATCGCAGGTGTTAGGCTGGCCATGTAAATGACGCTACATTACAGATGTGTGCCTGCCTAGGCCAGCTGCTTAAGTAACTATACACCGCGGCTTTAAGGCAGCATGGACCGGTGGTGTTTAGCTGCATGAGCGACACTACAACACAGCTATGAAGCTGCTCAGACCTTTCCTTTGTCATGTCATCCATCCCTAATCTCGCTCTCCAACCTTTTTTTGTGGAAGGCATGTCTCACCGGCATCTGTCAGACCACTTGTCGGAACTAGTGGAGAACACACTGCAGGATCTGGAGCAGTCCAAGTGCATCAGCATAGAGGATGAGATGGATGTGGCTCCTCTCAACCTGGGCATGATTGCAGCATACTACTATATTAACTACACCACCATTGGTAAGAAAACATGCAATACACGTCTGTTTAAAATGTAGCCATTGAGATGCATCCACACCAGCCTACACACCATCTAGAAAAGGAATGTAGTGGTTAAACGGACTTGGTGTCACTGATACAGAGCACTGCTTCTCAGCATCAGTGGCACACACTTGTGAGTATTACAAGCCAGTTCTTTAAGGTATTTAATCTATTAAAAAAAAAAAGTCTAAATCTAGACAGTCGCATAACTTTAGAAAGGTGGGCAGCAGCTTTACATAAAATCCAGATTCTAGACCTCAATGACCTAAGGGAGAAATGGCATTTCATATGTAGAAGGTATGTAAATGATGTTTAGGTGTGTGGTACTGTGTGCTACATCCATGATCTCTGCTTCATTACCCATGTTTTTGGAGGTGTATATTTAATGTCTTTTGAAATGGTTTTTTTTTTTTTTCTAGAATTGTTTAGCATGTCTCTGAATGCCAAGACTAAAATCCGTGGCTTGATCGAGATCATTTCCAATGCAGCAGAGTACAAAAACATTCCCATCAGACACCATGAAGACACACTGCTCCGTCAGGTGCGTTACACAGTTCAGACTCCCGAGTAGTGAGCTCCAGTCTTCAGTATTGAACTTGTTGATTCTGTTTTGTAGCTGGCCCAGAAAGTGCCTCACAAGCTGAACAGCCCAAAGTTTAATGACCCCCACGTGAAGACCAACCTGCTGTTGCAGGCCCACCTGTCTCGTATGCAGCTCAGCGCTGAGCTGCAGTCTGACACTGAAGAAATCCTTAGCAAGGTGAGCAAGACGTGGAACCACTGAAGTCACATATAAGCACTTTGAGATTATGTTGGTACCTTTTTCCCTCCACTTAGTGCAATGGAGAGGAAAATGATTCATATGGATATATTAACGTGACCTTTCTGTGTTCTTGGTTTTTGTGTCCATAAAGGCTGTGCGTCTCATTCAAGCATGTGTGGATGTGCTCTCTAGCAATGGCTGGCTGAGTCCTGCGCTGGCTGCTATGGAGCTGGCTCAGATGGTGACTCAGGCCATGTGGTCCAAAGACTCGTATCTCAAACAACTACCGTACTTCACTTCAGAGCACATCAAACGCTGCACTGATAAGGTAGGAAACGGCTGTGTGTTTTGTGCCGTGGGGGTTTTAATATGTACAAGTTCGCTAATGTCTTTGCTTTGTTTCTCTGTGCAGGGTGTGGAGAGTATCTTTGACATTATGGAAATGGAGGATGAAGACCGTACCACTCTTCTGCAACTGTCGGATGTTCAGATGGCTGATGTGGCACGTTTCTGTAACCGCTACCCCAACATTGAGCTGTCCTATGAAGTAGCTGATAAGGATGACATCAAAAGGTAAGGACTATAAAACAATCAAATTCCACCTTTAGTGACCATTTCATTATTTTGCCGCATGTTGATGCTCCTCATGATGGTAAGTGGCAGTGTAGGGAAACACACTTTTGCTGTTTCCAGTAATAGCTTTTCTTATTTTGGTGTGTTAGTGAAGTAAGCTTGCTTGTAACGTGCTTTTTTACAGTGACCGTCTTTCTTGTACATGTGGTATAAGTGTATGACTGTCACCTAAAACCTGTATGACGCTCCCATACCATTCAGTTTGTTACACACCAAGCATGTAAATGCAGTCATGTGTTAAAGTTAATTTATTGATGTCTGAATAAATCACATTTTGTGTACGAGTCAGTAATGAGAAGGATAAAGCGTTGTCTTGTGTTTTCAGTGGCAGTCCAGTTCTGGTCCAGGTGCAGTTAGAGAGAGAGGAAGAGGTTACAGGACCGGTCATTGCTCCACTCTTTCCACAGGTCAGTAAAATACATATTTTACAAAAGTCAGCAGTAGCATTGACTTCTGTATTAAACATTTACCCTGTAGTTTTCTTTCAGAAATATGTTTTAAATAAAATTTTGTGGTGTTTGTGCAGAAACGTGAGGAAGGATGGTGGGTTGTAATTGGAGACCCAAAATCTAACAGTCTCATCTCCATTAAGAGGTTGACTCTGCAGCAGAAGGCAAAGGTTAGTTCAGGCTTTTGCTCTACCTGTGTAGAGTAATATTACTCTATTATTAGTACTCTAAATATTATATATATATATATATATATATATATATATATATATATATATATATATATATATATATATATATATATATATATATATATATATATAATTTTTCTTAAAAGTGTTTCTTTTTTTTAACTGTACACACTCAAGTCTAAGATTTGTGTGTAGCATTTTCACCTCTCTTTGTCTTGATCAGGTGAAACTGGACTTTGTGGCCCCTGTTGTTGGAGTCCATAACTATACACTGTATTTCATGAGTGACGCTTACATGGGCTGCGACCAGGAGTACAAGTTCAGCGTGGATGTGAAGGAGGCCGACAGTGACCGAGACACTGACTCAGACTGAGCTGAGACCAGAATGATGTTGGTAATGATGGAAAATTCTGGAACTGTGATGAATCTGTGAGGAAGTAGGATTTACTTAGTTTTATTATTTTACTGTATTTCCTGGTAGTAGTTAATCTTGGTCAATCGTATAAGAATTCATAATCATAAATTCAAGTCGTTTTGCAAGATGAACATTTTATGTTTATGTCGATTGCTTTTTCATCTTTTTTGTAGTGTTTTGTAGTGCATGTGTCTTTGTGTTATTGAAATGAGAGAGAAAGTGGATTAATTTTTGTTACACATTTTCAATAAAAGGATTTACTGCTTTAAAGATACTTCTGCAGCAGTGCGTACCCTTGACCAGGAGAAGCGTTCGGTGCTAGAGATATAGTAAGAGAGCATTTTATTTCATTATTTTTCGTGCAAAAATAATAGGCAGAATTCCATTCACAGGATTTTACGTGGAAAAATGTTTAATGCTTTTTGTAAAACTTTACGGCTTTAGCACAAACTTTGTTGAGGAAACCCTTGTGGAGATGTTTTTGACAGCAAATACAATACAGTTACACATCTAGTGTCACATCAAGCCAACAAAACCATTTGGGACAGGACTATAAACAACAATGTGGCCTACAGTGAGTGCTGTTTTGTAGGCTCAGTTTTGGACTGTTTTGGAGAACAGTGTTCATCAAAGATTTGTATGATCAAATGAC
Organism: Pygocentrus nattereri; assembly: GCF_015220715.1. Lineage (NCBI taxonomy): Eukaryota > Metazoa > Chordata > Actinopteri > Characiformes > Serrasalmidae > Pygocentrus > Pygocentrus nattereri. The sequence continues at coordinate 19,538,464 of NC_051238.1, read as the reverse complement.
TTTGTAAAATATGAATGCAAATTTCACTGATTAGTTTAATTTCATACTGTAACAGGGATATATGTTTGATGACAACCCCCACCCATCTTCCTGTCTGCCCCCAATAAAAAGTGGCTTTTCCTTAGTCTATAATTTGGCATTCAAACACTGTTTTATTACTCAAATAACAAAAAGGGGATCAAAACTTTGTAATGCATACCGTTTTCACTTGAAGCTTAAACATTGTGGTCATCTGTACATCGTACCCATATGAGCTTGTTGGACATCCCATATCAAACCCATAGAGCATAAAAGCCTCCACTCTTCTGGAAAGGCTTTCCTCAACATCTTGAAGGATGTCTGTCGGAATTGTCCAGTTCCGGCAAAACAGCATTTGTAAGTTCAGACACTGATGTTGGATACAGACGACTGTTGCAGTTCATCCCATGTTGAAGGTTTGTCAAGGCTCTGCCACTGGAGTTCCTACACACCAAACTCAGCAAGCTATGAGCTAAGGGAGCTCTCTGTGCTCAGAGGCAGTCCTGCTGAAACAGGAAAAGGCCTTCCCCAAACTTTTGCCACAAAGTTGGAAGTGCACTGTAGCAGTCTAACATATTACAAACTCTGCTGCCCTGCTCGTCTAGACATGCTTAGGTGCTCGATTTTACCACCTTTTCAGCAGTGGGTGTTGCTGAAACCCTGTGATCTCAGTGAACTCAGCGATCAGAAGGGGATGAGATGAGGTCAGACACTCGTACGTTTGATCAGTCACGTCGGTGTTTAGTGACGCCAGTGAATTTAATGCATTCCCTTCTTCATCTGATGTTCACCATAGTTGTGTGAAACGCTAAGATCACACAAGTGTGTTACAGGCTGTAGGCTTTTACTAGATTAACACAACAGATATTAACATGTTTAGAAAGATGTAATTTAATGAGAGGGAAGTAGCCTAATTCCTTTATTTCTGAACGGCCAAAATGCAGATTAGGAAAGAGGCCTGCAGAGTCTGTACTAAATAATAAAATATGCAAATCAAGAAACCTCAATACAGGAGTGATCATTTTATAAGAATTGTTGCGGTCAGAACAAAACCGATAACTTCAAGATGAATGGACCAAGAGAAATGATGTTCCAGAATGACTGAAAAGTGTTATTACATTGTCCTGCACTGTTTTTGTTTCCCCTCCTCCTGATAGATGGTCATTTGAGAGAAAGTCTTGCTCTGAGCTTCACTTCAGTCCCTCGGAGAGCTTCACAGTAGCGAATACAAGTGAAATAAGTGCAACACTTCACTCTGTTAGTTGTTAGTAGTCCTGATTACTGGCAGATCATGTAAACATATGGTAATGTCTTTCATCAGGAAACAAGTTATGTATCAACAACCACAAGATTAAGTTACTAACGCACATACTAATGAACGGAGATGGAGATAAAGGCTTCAAACTGAATTTATCAGGAATTTTTTGTTTGTCACAAGATCCCCTGATGCCGTGTTCTGGAATAGTGTCCAACTTCAGCTGTGTGTTTTCCTCTCATCAGTTTGTCCTTGTCTGTTTCTGCCTTAGTGTGTTTATTTAATAAAATTAAAAGATTATGCTTACATCTTTTTGCAGCTGGTCCTCATTTTTAACAGTTGTCATAGTTTTGTTTCATCGTTCATGTTAATACGACACATTGTGTTGATGCACAGTGCCTCATTATCCTACAGGTACCACTGAATTAGTTTATTGATCTGGAAAGTGTGGCGCCTTTCTCCTACGTTCACAGTCCCTGGTTCTGTGCACATGTTTGTGCTTTCCCCTCATCCAACATCTGGTTGAACCCATCTGCTCATTTCTAAGCTCCTGTTGGGCTGGTTGAGGTGTCAGAGTAAGGAAAATGCAACACTGCAGAGTCTATTCCCAGTTCATTATAAAGAAGCAATGATTATGAATTCATGGACTTTATGATTATGATTCATGCCTTATCACAGATGAAATGCTGATTCGTCATGATGAAGTGATGAACTATTCATGCTTTATTACAGATGAAATGCTGATTCGTTGTGATAAGTTCCTGATGTGAAGTGATGAACTATTCATGCTTTATCACAGATGAAATGCTGATTCGTCGTGATGAAGTGATGAAGTGATGAACTATTCATGCTTTATTACAGATGAAATGCTGATTCGTTGTGATAAGTTCCTGATGTGAAGTGATGAACTGTTCATGCTTTATCACAGATGAAATGCTGATTCGTCGTGATGAAGTGATGAACTGATTAACTATTCATGCTTTATTACAGATGAAATGCTGATTCGTCATGATGAAGTGATGAACTATTCATGCTTTATTACAGATGAAATGCTGATTCGTCATGATGAAGTGATTAACTGATGAACTATTCATGCTTTATTACAGATGAAATGCTGATTCGTCGTGATAAATTCCTGATGTGAAGTGATGAACTATTCATGCTTTTTCACAGATGAAATGCTGATTCGTCGTGATGAAGTGATGAACTGATTAACTATTCATGCTTTATTACAGATGAAATGCTGATTCGTCATGATGAAGTGATTAACTGATGAACTATTCATGCTTTATCACAGATGAAATGCTGATTCGTCGTGATGAAGTGATGAACTATTCATGCTTTATTACAGATGAAATGCTGATTCGTCATGATGAAGTGATTAACTGATGAACTATTCATGCTTTATCACAGATGAAATGCTGATTCGTCGTGATGAAGTGATGAACTATTCATGCTTTATTACAGATGAAATGCTGATTCGTCGTGATGAAGTGATGAACTGATTAACTATTCATGCTTTATTACAGATGAAATGCTGATTCGTCATGATGAAGTGATGAACTGATGAACTATTCATGCTTTTTCACAGATGAAATGCTGATTCGTCGTGATGAAGTGATGAACTGATTAACTATTCATGCTTTATTACAGATGAAATGCTGATTCGTCATGATGAAGTGATGAACTGATGAACTATTCATGCTTTATCACAAATGAAATGCTGATTCGTCGTGATGAAGTGATGAACTATTCATGCTTTATTACAGATGAAATGGTGATGAGCTATTCATGCTTTATTACAGATGAAATGCTGATTCGTCGTGATGAAGGGATGAACTATTCATGCTTTATCACAGATGAAATGCTGATTCGTCATGATGAAGTGATTAACTGATGAGCTATTCATGCTTTATTACAGATGAAATGCTGATTCGTCGTGATGAAGTGATGAACTATTCATGCTTTATTACAGATGAAATGCTGATTCGTCGTGATGAAGTGATGAACTATTCATGCTTTATTACAGATGAAATGCTGATTTGTCGTGATAAATTCCTGATGTGAAGTGATGAACTATTCATGCTTTATTACAGATGAAATGCTGATTCGTCATGATGAAGTGATGAACTATTCATGCTTTATTACAGATGAAATGCTGATTCGTCGTAATGGTGATGAACTATTCATGCTTTATAACAGATGAAATGCTGATTCGTCATGATGAAGTGATGAGCTGTTCATGCTTTATCACAGATGAAATGCTGATTCGTCGTGATGAAGTGATGAACTATTCATGCTTTATCACAGATGAAATGCTGATTTGTCATGATGAATTCCTGATGTGAAGTGATGAGCTATTCATGCTTTATTACAGATGAAATGCTGATTCGTCGTGATGAAGTGATGAACTATTCATGCTTTATCACAGATGAAGTGCTGATTCGTCGTGATGAATTCCTGATGTAAAGTGATCACCCTACTGAAAGCCAGAGCACGTGAGTGTCGGTGTAGTACACGGAAAATGAAGAGGAACCAACACGCTGGTTCTGCTCCACAAACATCTGTAAAAACGGACAGAACTGCTACTTAACGTACTTTACGTAATGAAGGTGTTCATATCGCAGCGCATGGTAAATCCAAAGAACTCACTCAAGTTCACAAACTCAAAGCGGCGCATAAAATAAAAGGTGAGATTCCCACTAGAGGGCGTGTTATCGCGAAATAACCCCGGCCGTCAGAGTAACGAGCCCCGCCCACTCGCCGCCACTGAGCAGCTTTTTATCTGTTATTGCCGCAGTTTCATGGCTCAGTCTGATTCAGCTCTTTCCTTATTGCTGGCATTACACATTTCTTTTAGTATATGCTGTCTTCGTGTAGAGGGAGGACAACAAACTGCAAACATACAAGTAAACAAAAATTACAAGGGGGAAAAAAGAGAAAAAATGGTAGAAATTGGGAGAAAAAAAGAAAACAAATTATAATATTTGTACCCTCAGAGAATGAACCGAGCTTTAGCTGTGTATAAAACCTGCAATATATATGTGTGTGTGTGTGTGTGTGCGCGAGTGTGTGTTCTATTAGAAAGCTTTTCCATTGGTTGATGTTTTTCCTTGTTTTCCAGTTTGTCAGGACAATCTTTTCAGCGATGTTTAGCACCACCAAAAGATTTCAGAGTCTATTATTCCTGTTATCCCCAGCGTAGTGCACTGTGAATGACCTTATATTGTATGAGGTGGAGGTTTGGACTGTTAGTCAAGTGTGTTTTCCAGAATGTTTGTCCAGAGGTCGGTAGAGGGAGTAACCCAGAGATCCTCTTCCCACTTTTTCCTTGGTATATAAATTGTTTGGTCTAACTCAGATGGGAATTTATACATTTTAAATAAATTTTGAGGAGGAGATGTTTAGGAATTCTGAAATTGGTGGACTGAGTTCTAGTATATCTGTTTTGTTTTGAATTTGAGTTTATTATGGATCCTAGCTGATATCAGGGGTGATAGTGGGAAAAATTCCTGAGCCTGAACTTTTTTTCTCTGCTCGGGAGGTGAGCAGGGTGGGGGTGCTATGTATGCGACACACTTAAGACATAACTTGTTGGCCCCTGGGTGCAGATATATGTCTATGTATAACCCTGATCTTCATTACTGTCAAAGAATTTTTGCTTTTGAATTAGTCCCTTCAATGATAGATTGTGTTGAATTTTGTTGAAATTCATGAACAACATTCAGACATGAGATAAACAAACCCAGTATAAGCCTATATTTCAGAAGCTTGTGCAGATTACCAGAACTCTTGGGACTAGCAGGCCTGCTCAGGAATCCATACCTGTTTTTAACTAGTCACATACCTTATTGCTTCTATAGCATAGGAGACTACAGATACTACAGCCATACCAAGAACGGTCAGCAGGTGGCAATAACAATCCTCCAAAGTAAACTAGGAATTGATTAGTAGCCTAACCATCGACTAAATGACATGAACAAGGACACATTCATTTCTTTTAAAAATACAATAGCAAACTATGCACCATTTATTTTAAATATTTTGAAACAGTTACAGTGCAACAAACTCATAAATAATACTACAGCCCTAAAATTACTATTCAGTTCCATTTCCCCCTTAATATAGGCTTAATATAGTTGTGTTCCATGGCTGAGTTTATACGTTTCGCGTTGACAGTGGGGGAAAAAATCGCACGTGTATTTCCCGGGATTTCCTACTGAATCTATCAATTTGTTTGGTCAAAGCAAGTCCCGCCCCCCCTGTTTCTGACTGGCTTAAAGGCTAGTAGGCTCGGCCTTGGTGTTGGTTACAGTGAAACCTGCGCATGTCAGATCAAGAGAAGCGTCAGATCCTATGGTCAGATCACTAGGCCAGGGGTCGGCAACCTGCGGCTCTTTGATCCCTCTGATGCGGCTCAGCTTTTGAAGATAATTCATTTAATTAACGTCTATTATTTTTGAGACTTAAAAAAATGTTCGGGCAGAATATCACAAACGGCCGGTATTTAGTTTCGGTTCGCTTGACTGACATGTCGGCGACCCCCCCCCCCCCTCCTCCCCGTTCGGTAGAGTGAGATGACGTCGTCGTTTTAATATTATGTGGCTCTCACTGAAATAAATTTCCAATTATTTTGCTTTTATGGCTCTGAGCCAAAAAGGTTGCCGACCCCTGCACTAGGCAAACCTTTTTTTTTCTCGCAGACACGTCGGTACCAGACACGTGGCGCCTGAAAACTATCAGGCCTGCTGATATTCCAGATACTGGTTTCTCTCAGTGCCGTATACCTGGGTCAGATGTGAAGTGGTTAGTTTTATTCTGCAGGATGTGATGTAAGTGTGTAATACCTTTGTCTTTCCATGTGTGTAAAGTTGTGTTTTTGATGGCAGGAAAGTTGGGTTGAGCCGTATGTGTGAGTGTTTGGAGGGTGAAATTATAGCGTCAGTGATCTTGTGCAGTTTCCACCAAGCTGTCAGTGTTGATGCCATCATTGGGTGTTTGAGTTGTATTAATGAACGGTAAGTCTGAGAGCTGTATTTTATTACTTGAAGCTTGTTCTCCTGCTCTCCATAACTCATCTGTTTGATTAGGCTTTACCCATTTTATTGTGTATTGTAATTGATTTGCTAGGAGGTATTGTTGGAAGTTGGGGGCTTCGAGGCCTGCCTGGGTTCTGTGCTTCTGTAATGTAACCAATTTGATCCTGGGTGGTTTATTTTTCCAGGAAAATTTGGAGATAATTGAGTCCAAGGGTTTGAACCAGGTAGACTGAGGTATCAATGAGAAAAAATAGTTTACTTTTGGTAATATAACCATTTTGATTGTAGATATTCTGCCAATAAGGGACAGTGGAGAGTTCATCCAGCATTGAAGGTCATTGTTTATAGTTGAGAGTAATGGGTTAAAATTGAGTTTAGGCAGCTCCGACAGCTGGGAGGAAATTTTGATGCCCAGATATGTGACGTATTGGGTGCTGAAGGGGATATGAAGAGACTGTACTGCTGTATGTGATAAGTTCATGTTGAGTGGTAGTGTGGTAGATTTAGTCCAGTTAATAGAGTAACTGGAGATTTTGGAGTATTTTTTCAATAATTTGTATGGTTTGAGGAATTGATGTGGGGAGATTCTGTAAAAACAGTAGGAGGTCATCTGCATATAAACTGACTGTGTTCTACAGTTTGGGTTTGGATACCTTTTATGTTTGTCTTGTGTATAGCTGCTGCCAACGGGTCTATAAAAACTGCGAATAGGAGGAGTGAGAGAGGGCATCCTTGCCTTGTACCTCTGTGCAGTGTGAAATTTGGTGATTAGTCCATTAGTATTAACTGTGGCCTTGGGTGCAGTGTAAATAATTTTTATCCAGTTAATAAATTATTCCCCAAACCCTATTTTGTGCAGAGTAGCAATTTGGTCAGACTCTGAAGATGAGACTGTGTTTGGCGAATGGTATTCAGTTAATTTCTGGCTAATGTTAAGGTGTTCTTCTGTTACAGCTGCCAACTGAAAAGCTTCCTCAGCAGTAATGACAGTTTGGGAATTTAGTGTAGTCTCATCTTCAGAGTCTGACCAAATCGGCTGTCGGTCAAATTTGATCGTAAAAGTATCCATTTTCTGTTTGGGTGCAAGAAGTAAAAATGTTCAAATGGCTTGAGCGTCTCCTACAGCTATCAAACTCATTGCTTAGCAACGGCATCTTCACAGAGTGAAACAGTAAAAGTAATAAAAACACACACAACATTTACAGTTTAGTATTTTATTGTTACTGACAGTAAGTTTGGGGAAGCGTAAAGGAGATGTCATCTGATGTCATCTGATGTCATCTGAGTTCACTAACTAAACTGATTAAAAAAAATAAAAAATCATAGAAAGAAATACAAAAACTTTTAATCCAGGAGAAATTGTGTTCAGTTTGGAGTACTGTTACTTTATTCCATTGCATTGCTGATTGGACTGACATAAAACAAACGGTTCCCTGTCAGAAATGTTAAGAAAGATGTGAAATTATTTATTCAGGATGACTGATTGTGACTGACAACCTTCTCCATACGTCTGTACCAGTTCTTAACTTTGGTGTTCTCCATCATGTCATTGAAAGCCTGAAGACCTTCCATAACCCTCAGAACACCAAACACTGCCTGTGCAGAAGAACATAAAACATTAAGACAGATTGAGTTTTACAATTCACTATGTCTACAAATGTGTGCAGCCAAAGACATTTAGTACAAGCTTTGCCTGTATCCTAGTCCAATTTAATTCCTCTCTTTGAACTTGAACTCAGTTTTCTATAACAAAAACAACAATCTCTTACCACAGCAGATTAAGGTGTTTTTTTAATTCATGGCAACTCAAAATGGAATTTCATCCATTAAAAAAAATCGTGTTGTGTCTCCTAAATTCACAAGTGGGCACTATTAAACATTCTTAAAAGTTCATGGTGTTCTGGGATTGGAAGATGGTTGTAAAAAAAAAAAAAAAAAGAAAAATTCACACACTAGTGAAGTCCAGCTGTCATTCTAAACTAAAATACACAAGCTGCATGAGTGAAAGTGCAGAAAAGTGTAGAAAAACAAAATCTCTAACTGGTGCTAGTACCTGCAGTTGCTGTATAGTGACACTTCAGCTCAAATTAGCAGCTGAAATGCTATTTTAATTCTTTCAAAATGACTTGATATTTACAAATATCTGAATAAAGTCAGATCTTTTTGTTGATTTATGGTCAGCTATAGCATGTTCTTACTTGTTAGGTAGATGTTGAGTGCATTAAATTATTAGAAACTCCTGGCCTGAAACATACCAGGAGCCACTGAATACATATACAGCTTTACACATTCAAGAGACATTTTCTACATTTTAATGTGCAGTTTCTCAAAAAAAATATAGCGAACATTCCAATTTTATTATATCAAATTAAATTGACTTTATTAATCATGAATTAATTCATTATCAAGCAACTAATCATACCAGATCTGCAAGGTTGGGACTCTCTCCTCCCATGAACAACTTCTTCTTTCCAACTGCTGCCATCCAGTCGTTGACAGCCTTGTAGAGGTCCTGTCTCACATCCTCCTGCAGGTTATGTCTAGGTTATCAAGAAAAGAATATGCAGACACAACAACTTTAAGGCAAAAATGAAAAGGAAAGAATGAATGTAGTTTAACTTGTAACATCATAACACTAAAAATGACCCCAAAACGCTTCTTTGAATTAACTTTTTTTAAGGAGTGTAATAACACAGCATATCTTATTACATGGCTCAATATGACCTTCCAAATCCAACAAGCACAAGTATCGAACAATACATTGAACAAACTGGAACAAATAATGTATTCAGTTTAATTTAATTATACTGCATGAAGTATAATCAAATTAACCCATCAAGCCCACAATGACCGCAGACCCTCTCCCTTTTGAAAAAACCTGAATTTGTCTTACCTTAAAATTAAGAGCAGGGAGGAAAAGCACAACATCATAAGCATATATTAGCTTAAGGCTAAAATGCTAGTTGTGATTATCTGTAATAAACCTAAAAAATGGAATTTTAACAAAGCAGATTTTCAGGCATGCCTTTTTTTCGCTATATCCAAAGACAACCATATGGTACTGAACCAAATTTTAAATTTTGTAAATTGTTACACTCTTACTTTAAGGTTTTTTTAGACGGCAGAATATCAAGAACACCAATTATCAGCATTTAAATTAAAAAGTAGATGATGAGCAAACGCTGCACTAACCTATTTTTGAGCCGTTTTGAGATGATCCACATTGCAGCTGCTCCAACATACTTGGCAAAAAATCCTTCAAATCTGCCAAACTTCCCTTCACGGACTATGTAGTCAAATGAAGCCAGAGCCTCCCCAGGTGTACGGTAGACATTAGGAGAAATAAGGTGCACAAGCCAATCATCTACCCATTTCCGCCACTTCATTTCCTCACTGAAAGTAAAAGCAAACAGCACTTAGAATATAGAATGCATGTTAAATATATAGCATGGACCAGGGCTGGGCAATAAAACTATAACGATAATTATTGCGATATAACTTTTCCTCGATGGAGCGATAAGAAAGGTTCAATACATTTTCAATATAATACACCACTGTCACACTTCCACATTCTACCAAAAGCCCTGGTTGCGTTTTCCACTGTAAGGAAAGCGACACTAGTGAGTCCGCCAGGAGTGGGTGCACTTCCGAGTTTATTGACGTGATTAGAAAGGGAGGGGCCAAAGTCTTTAGCAACGTCTGAAACGTGGAGTTCTACATTCCCTGTTTGAGTGGAGCGACCGGCAGTCACCGGCTGTGACCAAGTATGAATGATGAGATAAGTGGCATAACTACTGTCCTACAGAGAACTTAACTCTTACTGTTCATCCTAACAAGCTTTAGCAGTGTTAAGTCATGTCTGCTTCTCTCAACCTATGCGCTGTTACAGTGCTCCGACAGTCATATTTAAGGATTAGTGCATTCCCAAGCAACGAAAGTAAAAGAAAGAAGTGGGTTCATGTGAGTTACAGCCCTGATTTAAATGATAGAAACTGAGGAAGCTGTGAGGCATTGGAAAGCGGGAGAATGCTGTGCTGCTTTTCTAGCTGATAAACAGCCAACCAGACTCTCTCCCACTGTCCCACGAGATTTATGAAATGTTCCACCGTTTGACGAGTGCTTGTTGTGTTCCGATCATAAAGGATACTTTAAAACAGCAATTAACCACCCAGGAGCAAAACTCAGCCTTCAAACTTAAAAGAAGTAATGATTTGACATTTATTGTGATATGTATCGATGTCGAACAATATGATTTTTGTTTATTGTGACAACACTTTTATCGCCCAGCTCTAGCATGTATTAATCCATTTTGCATCACTTACTTTCTAGAATCCTTTTCTGGATATAGCTGCCCACAGTCTGCATCATTCACCATCACCCAGTACTTGTTGCCAAACTCTATGACCTCTTTTCCATGCTCATTTTTTGCCTTCATTTCAGGGTAACAGGCAAGAATCTGAGGAATTGTCTTCTCTCTAAGAAGGGGGTTGAAAGGTGTACATTAATCCATATTTCAGTAGTTTTTTTTCCCTACAAATGGGATCAAGCCTACACGTTTTTTCTATACATATTATGCAACTGTCAAATATACTTACTTGCTCATGAGATAGGTCATCAAAGCACTAATAATGACAGATGAGTCATTAAGTTGCTGGCAAAAAGGGAACATAGGATGAGATGGAGACTGACATTGGGTTTTTTCTTTTTTTGCTTGTTTGATTATTTCCAACTCAGAAGATTATAAGATACTTACAACAGTTCCATTCACCATCAGGATGGGAACTTTTCTGTAATCAGACCACTTGATTTCTTGTCGCATAACGGGATTAACCTCCACAGTTTCATATGAGATGCCATGGTAGTCTAAGAACACTCGTACTTTACTGCAGAATGGGCAGGTCTTGTATTGGTACAGTGTCAGCTTAAGATCTGTTCCAAGATCTGGTGCCTACAGAAAGGATTAATTTGCAATAGATACAACAGAATGAGTGATGCATGATCAACAACTGTAAGCTATGGATTCAAGCAAATTCAAAAGTAGAACTTCTTGACTATTACACGTTTGTAGAACAAATTTGACTTAACGATGTTTGTGTTTTGTTATATTTAAATTTATTTTAATTTTAAATACCATACCTGCAGCAAACACCTGATTTCTGTCAATGTCTATACCAGGAGACACTTGGGATAAATTATCGATTACATTTTAATTTGATGGGCCTCAGATAATTGAATTACTAAACTTTTTGATGAGATTCTATTGATCATCTACATCACTGAGATAGTCAAGAAAGGTACACACAGTAATTCTGACTAATGTTTAAGAAGAACTTTTCCTTGAAATTCTGATGCCGTGATATCTTAATGCCGTTATAAGATAAACAGAGTGGCTGTGCTGAGAGTAGAAGGACACCAACTGAACTGAAAGTAAAAGTCTGTAACTGGTACAAGCAGCTGCACAGTAGCTTACTACGCTACAAAGCACACACATTTGGTGCACTAGCTTGTCAGAAAAGTCTGCCATCTGAAGCAGATCAATATGGTTACCTCCTACAAAAAAATGTTTGCCCATTAGTGTTATTTAGATTATAAAGTTTGAACATATTGAACATATTAGGAGCAAAAATAGCCTAAAACGGTAACAGTAGACCACACAAACTACCACAGGGGGGCCACCAAGTGCTATTAAGCACAAAGCACGTGAAAATTGCCTCTGTTCATTAGAGTTCCAGGCTGCCTCTGGAAGCAACATCAGCTTAGGAATTCTGTGTTGCGAGCTTCAGGAAACTGCATATAAGCCTAAGATCACCCAGATCAGATGTGCAATGCCAAGCATCAGCTGGAGTAGTGTAAAGCATGCTGCCACTGGACGTTGGAGCAGTAGAAATGTGTTCTCTGGAATGATGAATCATGCTTCATTATCTGGCAGTCAATCTAGGTTTGGCGAAGGAGGGATAATGGCATGAGGTTTTCCAGAGTTTCGGCTAGGCTGCTTAGATCCAGTGAAGGGTAGTCTTAATGCTTTACATGAAAAGACCTCAGTGGCATTAACTGCAGTGTGATTCTCTTGCACCACAAAGAACATCACACGTAAAACAAAGACATTGCTGTTGTCTGGTACAAGAAAATCACACTGCAGTTAATGCCACCAACATCCATCTTTCATACAGTGAACATCAGAAATATTGCGTTTCTTTTACTCCTCAAACCATTATGACAGCATAGAGAAATCCAACTGTCTGCTAGCTTGTTTATGAAGACTGTGATATGCTCAGACATGGATTTGGTACTAGTGATATGAGTAAGGCTGTATGATCCACCATAGATGTACTGAGCCAGCTAATGTTCTGCCCATACTAACCTGACATTGAGTTTATCACCTGTAACTAGACGGCCTAGCATTTATCACTACACAGCTAAAAATTTGTTTACTTTTTAAATTATGAAAATGTTAGAAAAATCACAGCCGTGCTTTAACCAGCTGATAAAATTACATGTGCTGTTTTCCAGATACTGAGAATTCTGCCTGATAAAGTTAAAATTAAGATTAAAATGTGTGTATTGTGTTCTAATCATGGTCACAGAAATAAGGATTCCAAACTATCCACTCTTCTATTTATTTATTTATTTATTTATTAATTAGTGTTGATGGTGTTGAGGGCTTTAGCTACTGTGTGAAAGAGAGAGACGATCATTGATCACTGATGATCATGCCCAGTAGCCGCACAGTGAGAACTGAAATATTTGGCAGAGCTCTTTTTGATCAGCAATCTGATGATCATTTATTAAGCTATGGGTTAGAATCACTCGATTTGTTGAGTGAATTAGTCTTCCAGAATTTTCTTCTTGCGAGGGCCCATGCTTTTACTTCTTGCATTTAGCATCCAAGATATTTGGTGTTGAACCTGGGAGTAGATCCATCTCGATTTTTTTATTTTTATAAAGGGCATGCTTGTTTACCACCACCAAGAATGTTTTGCTAAAATGGTCTAACAGCTGATATCTGAAATTTCAGAAGAGTTATTAATATCACTGAGCACTACGTTGTTCAAAAAGTCTTGGTCATTAAAATGCTTAAAATTAATTCTAACCACCATCCGAGAGCCTGGCTTTGTTAGTGTTGCATCCGACAGGGCAGTGGCCACTAAAGCCAAGGGCCAAACACACCTATAGAAGTAACTCATATTTTTGGGATAAAATTAAATCTACTAATGTTGATTTAGTGGAGTCTTGCAAGTTTGGTCATGTTGGTTCTGCATTTAGTTGCATTACAGATTAGAGACTTCCTTCAAGTGACTGGACGCATTAGTCAACCAATTCTGATTAAAAGCACCTAGAGTGAGCATTTCTGATGCAGGGTTATAAAAGTATAAAGAGGGCATAGAAAGAGGTCTATAGATCCTAGCAAAACATATTTTTGTATCCCAGCAATGGAGAACATGAATGCTATGCATGTGTCCAATAACAAGGACTGGCATGAATGATGCGCACTGGTGTCCAACAGCAGGGACCTGCGTGAATGCCATGTGTTGGCATCCAACGGTGGGGAGTGATGTGAATGCCATAGGTTGGCATTAGAGCTGGGCGATATGGCCAAAAATGTTATCATGATAAATAAATTTATATCGTTCGATATTGATACATAAATATTGATAAATGTCAAATCATTATTTCTTTCAAGTTTGAAGGCTGATTCTTGCTCCAGAGTGGTTAATGGTTTTAAACCATCCTTTTGTCAGAACATGACAATCACTCGCCAAACAGTGGAGCATTTCAGAAATCTGTCATGGGAGTGGAAGAAAGTTTATAATTAGCTGTTTTAACCAGCTGGAACATTTTTGTTATGGTCATAATTTAAAAAGAAAACAACAACTACAACAGTGCTAAACTGTTTAGGTCTCAACAGGACATTTATCACACCAAGGTCATCAGGAGGGCCCACGAGATCATCAGGGACAGTACACACCCCCAGCATAGACTCTTCACACTCCTGAATGTGAAGTCCAGGACTACAAGACTGACAAGCAGGTTCTATTCACAGGCCATCAGGCTGGTGAACACCTCACTCACTACCTCTTCCCCTCTCCCAGTCTGAGCTGGTTTAACCTCACACTCAATAACTGCACCTTACCTACACTGTACTGCTACTGTTAGAACAACACTGTTTACATCTATTACTGCACAGAACAATATTGTTTACTGTTTACATATATTACTGCACAGAACAATATTGTTTACTGTTTACATCTATTACTGTGCAACTGCCTGTTCTGCTGTGCATATGACAATAAAACTCTTGAATCTTGAATGACAATGTGTGAGCAGGTGACCTAAAGACGATTTCTGAGGCAGACTGCAAAATGCACCAATCCAAGAAAGCAGCAATATTCAGTTTACTTTAACTGCAGTAAGCAGGGTTAGCAGGTGTATAAAGAAATCAATAAAGAAAATAAATGTACATTAGCCAGTCTTATGAACTTACAGTAAGATATTTATGCCTAATTATATATTATCAGCATAAATGTTTACTATTATTATTAATATTATTATTTATGCCTTAGTAGGTTGTATGTATACCTTTTAAAATAATTAAAATAATTTATTTTTACTAAACTCAGACTGTAATATGGCAACTAAATGCATTAACTGGGTTTAGTTTTGACAGATTATTTTATGCAATTTAAGCAACACAAGTGTTGATTTTTCTAAAAGGAAACCAAGTAGTTGTTCATTTTAAGAAACCAGTGACTGTCCTACGTTCTCTTTTGTTTATGTACTACTGGACTTAAATAAGGTCAAAAGCGTTTATCTGATTACTCAATTAATCAATGGGAAATCGGCTGAATACTAGATTATTAATAAACAATGTGTTCAAACTTCCACAAATAATTTGTTTTGTGAAGGTCAGTAATCATTCATACTTACCAATTAAATGTTTAACGCTGTTTTTTTCAATTACTATTCATTCCCTTGGAATTCTAAGGTTCTATGTATCTGATATTTTGTCAAATTTGAGCCTCAGGCCAAACGGAACGGATGAACCGTGTCATCAAGGCATTCCACTGCTTGAAGCCCTTTAAGCAGAGCTCCGTAGCATCTATGCTACTCACAGCAAGGAAATGTGCTCGAGTCCTTTCACGGTGATCTGCGCAAGGCTGATGCCCACGGCTCTTGAACTTGCTACAAGCCTCCAAGATTAGCTCTCAAAGCTAAATGGAAGGGCCCTTGTCACGGTTTGCTGGTCACAAAGGCAGCTGCAAAGCTTAAAACCCTAGAAATTTGGGAATTTTTTCATGTGACTCACAACATTCCATCTTCTCAGGACGGGTAGTTTGACTGCTTAGCTGAAGGCCTAGTGGACACGGGCGATTTAACAGTGGAACATGTTATGCTGGGATTTTTGGATCTGCTATTCCTGGTTGTGGTGATGGTAACAATGCAACACAGTGACTGTAACAACGCAATCATCAAATGGCTTTTTTAAGTGATTATTATCTAAACACCAAACTGATGTGACCACACCAATCACTGTGCAGTATGTCAAAGGTTCATCTGATCCTTATGACACTGGCCTCCATTCTGTGCTGATTATGTATTACACTCACCGGTCACTTTATTAGGTGTTCAGGTGCTTGTTAACACAAACAGCTAATCAGCCAATCACATGGCTGCAACTCACTGCATTTAGGCATGTAGAGGTAGTCAAGACAACTTGCTGAAGTGCAGCCTGAGCATCAGAATGGGGAAGAAAGGGGATTTAAGGGGCTTTGAACGTGGCGTGGTTGTTGGTGCCAGACGGGCTGGTCTGAGTATTTCAGAAACTGCTGATCTGCTGGGATTTTCACGCACAACCATCTCTAGGGTTTACAGAGAACGGTCAGAAAAAGAGGAAATATCCAGTGAGCGGTCAGTTGTGTGGACGAAAATGCCTTGTTGATGTGAGAGGTCAGAGGAGAATGGGCAGACTGGTTCCAGATGATACCTAATAAAGTGGCCGGTGAGTGTATATAAACACATGTGTGTGTGTGTGTGACTAGCAACTGTGCAAGACGTGGTAAACAACCAAAACTCTCACAATCAGATAAACTGATCTTAAAACTTCCTCATGGCTGGTTTTGAAGGGCTGTACTACTTGAAGAACCTGTACTATGCATCAAGATATGGCCTGCGAATGAAAGCACCTGTTAAAAGAGCTCCACCCTTGCTCCAGATTTGAAAAAGTCCATCCTTCCAACTGTGAGAAGACGAGCCAACGCGATGTGTACAAGGATGTGCAGATGTCAAGAAGCCTAGAACGCTAAAACCAGACACCCGAGACATGGGGCAAGGTTTTACGGAATAAGTTTTTAATCTAAATTTGTAGTTGTACTGACTGCAAGAAGCAACCAACCTCTAAGACTGAACTTTAAATATGTTTCCAAAAGTCATGGATACATATTCCTACACATTTGTTTGAAAAAGTGAAAGCAACATAGAAAAGAATGGAAGTTGTAATAATAAGACAATACTTAACTAACTAACCCCAGCAATTAACCGAGTTAAACCAGGCAAGTTTAAGGAGGGAAAACTACCAATCCTGCACACCTCGTCTTATCGGTGAACCTGCAGCCACTGCCCCTCTTCAAATACAGACGGTCTGAATTCTGTTGGCTCGATTCATTTTAATGTCATTCAACACAAACGGATTTGCTCGCAGTGCATCTTACACTTTAATTACAATTAACCGTTTACTCTGAACTCAGAACGGCTCTCACTGGATTTGTCTGACCACCCCTGCATTTGTACACGTCTGAGAACAGTGCACGCAAAAGGTTCTACAATACTCCCACGGTTCTACCGAATCGGTCCATCCAGGTCTACAGACCCACATTAAAACGGTCAGTAGACGAAGATTAACACTCGTCGCTCCAAACCAGCAAATAACAAACAGGCATCACCTTTGCTTCTTCTGCGAGGTGCTGCTGAAGGGTGAGTTTGACTGTCTGGTACAAACCGAATCCGAACCCGAACCCACCGCCAAAGATGAACGTGCAACCCAAAACCCCGCCGCCGCGCAGCGGCGCACAGGGCGAACGTCCCGCTCCGAACCGGCTGGTTCCGTAAGCTCTGCCCGCGGTTCTCAGAGGTAGAAGCGGTGCTTTAGCTTGGTCATAAACCAGGCGGCCAGCCCTACTGACCGCTCGCACACGGGCCGCAGCCATGCTGCCTTCACACGGAACCGAGAGGGCACAAACGCGCAGCTGGGCCCAGCCGGGTCATGAGAAGCCCCAGTGCTGCCAGCGCCTCAGTAAGGAAAGCGCCTATTGGCTGAGCTGAACTTCGCTAGAAGTCGCCGAATGACGCCATTGCCTCATTTGCATATAGTCCCTTTGAAGCGGTAAAACAAAGGAATGGCGGCGAGAGATACAAGTGAGTATAAACACCCTGAATGTGTCAGAACTACAAATAAAGTCGGAATAAATAAACTCGGAATATGGCTTTAATGCTTCGTCTAGACCCACATTACACAAATCAATTTTACCTAAATGACAAATAATTTTTACTTAAATTACATAAATCATTTTTACCTAAATGACATAAATCATTTTACTTAAATGTTATAAGTCAATGCTGGCCTGCGCTATTAAACGCTGTGAGGGGCGGAGCTGCTGCTCCACGTTCAACCCTCCTCCTTTATCCGGGCTGGGACCGACCGGCGAAGTGACCTTACAGAGACGATTTGGCGGTGACACTGAGTTTTTTGTTTTGTTTAGTTTTTTTTATCAATCAATTTTTCTTCAATTTTTCTTCAGAATAGTTGGCTACAAAGAAGGACTTTGGAAGGATTCTCTTACATAGAATAAAGGCATTATCTAGAATGATTTATCTAACATAAGTATGTCTGAAAAAATCATTAAAAAATTTAATAAAATCAAGTACTTTATCTGGAAAAACAAACACAATTATATTAGAAAAGGAGAAATGGTCAAATCCTTTGGTGAGGGTCTGAATGTGATTGACTTTAAATGTAAGGGTTCAGTCTGTGCCGCCTGCTGCCAGCAGAGGGCGACGGCAGCAAGGTGCCCAGAAGAACCGCGGACTAATCAGGCTAACTGGACACACCTGTGGCCTTCCCTTTATAAAGCTGTGGCAAAAGGCAGTGTTTGTCATACCTTTGTAGAGGGGTGACCGGTACGGTACTTAGGAAAAGCCAAAGGAAAAGCCAAAGGAAAAGCCAAAGGAAAAGCCAAAGGAAAAGCCAAAGGAAAAGCCAAAGGAAAAGCCAAAGGAAAAGCCAAAGGAAAAGCCAAAGGAAAAGCCAAAACCCACAAAGAGGTCTGAGAAGACAGTAAATGGCAAATTACTCACAAAAGGAAAAACAAGAAACCAAGCCATAGAAAAGGGGGTTCGCTCTAAGAGTGAACAAGTGAGGGGAAGCATAAAGCTTTCCTCTCATAATCCCGTCTTTTGTGTTCTCGTGATCTTTTTGTTTCCTGTTCTACTTGGCCTCTGTTTGTCATTCCCGTGCTTTTTTTCTCTTGTGCACTCTAATGGCGCAGTGGTAGCACCGCAGACCGTCAACCATAACAGTAACGTTCGAGCCTCAGTCTGGCTGCCTTGTTAACGGCGACTGCGTATCCCGTTACCTCTTTGTTTTTGCTGTGCTTCAGTTCTGCGCTTGGGCCCGCCGTCCCATGACATTGATATGATTGGTAGGATTACAACGAAGTGCTTCGTCATTTCAATGAGATGGGCATAGTGTCTGGTTTACCCCTCCTAGTAAAACCGGAGCGGTGGGCAGCCCTATCCATAGCGCCCGGGGAGCAGTTGGGGGTTAGTTGTCTTGCTCAAGGACATCTCAGTCATGGACTGTCTGCACTGGGGATCGAACCTTCCAATCACGGGGCCAGTTCCCTAACCTCAGCCCACAACTGCCCCAAACTGTATTCTTTCCATAGTATGTCCTTAGTGTATTAAAGCTGACACACATTTTTCTCCGCACACAATTACACTGAAGATGAATAGACTTGTTCTTATTAATGAAAAACTAATTTAGGAATTGGATGGAAAAGGGTATTTTTGTCAAGTTTACTTGTATAGCACTTTTTACAATGATGTTGTCACAAAGCAGCTTTACAGAAGTTTGAAAACATACAGTTAAAATATATATCCCCCAGTGAGCAAGCCAGAGGCGACGGTGGCAAGGAAAAACTCCCTCAGACTGGAGGAAGAAGCTTTGGGAGGAACCAAGACTCACAAGGGGAGACCCATCCTCCTCTGGTCAAACAGTGTTTACAGTTTAATAAGCTAAATACTAAATTGAAACTAGGAGGATCTCTGTTTGATGTCTGGACGGGAAAACTTTAGAAACTGCACTGGTAGAGGCGGTCTCTGACTGAGGCGGTCTCTGCCTGAGTCTTTATGAAAAGTGGGTGTGAGCTGAAACAGTCCCATCCTATCTCAATGCTGGTACAACTGGATGGCACAGTGATGTAATTGATGGTGTTCAGCAGGATGGGAGGGCAGTCATTATCTCATAGAGTGAAGAGACAAAATTAGTTCTGCTCAGGTGTATGACTGTAATAAATGATTTCCCCCAGAGTGTGGGTGGTGACTCTGGCAGGTCTAACTATAACAGCATAAACTAAAAAGAGAGAACCAGAAGGTAGCATAGATATGAGAGAACCCTGAGACATTGGGATCCCCCCACTCCACTGTGTGATCGCGTGAAGTGGTGGGTCAACAGCACCAACATCTCAGTTTACCATAAGCCTCTATGCCCATGAACCCCTGGATCTCCTGCCTTTATCTAAAGGGGAAGGCTAATTATCAAAATCTAAACTAAACAAATGTTTTCAGTCTAGACTTAAAGGTTGAGACTGTGTCAGTCCCAAACATTAACTGGGAGATTATTCCACAATTTGGGGGCTTTGTAAGAAAAAGCTCTTCCACCCATTGAAGCCTTCTGAATTTTAGCAACCAGTAGAAAACCAGCATCCTGGGATCTGAGTAAGCGAGGCGGTTCATAATAGGAAATAAGATCTTGCAGGTACTCCGGTGAGAGACCATGCAGGGCTTTATACATCAATAAGAGAATTTTATAGTCAGCATGGAATTTGATAGGAAGCCAGTGTAACGCTGATAAAACTGGGCTGCTGTGATCAGATGTCTTGGTTTTAGTGAGTACTCTAGCTGCAGCATTCTGAATTTACTGAAGTTTATTTAGGTTCCTGCTGGAGCTTCCTGACAACGATGCATTACAGTAATCTAACCTTGAAGTTATAAAGAAATGCTGTCCTTGTAATATTACCTATGTGTTGATTTAAAAGTTAGATCAAGATTTTTAGCTACTGAAGTTCTGCAGCATCCAGTGTCTTATATCTTTTACACAATCTTCTATTTTATTTAATCTGGATTTATCTTCTGGTTTGGCTGATATGTACAGCTGTGTATCATCAGCATAGCAGTGGAAACTAATTCCATGTTTATTTATAACTAAGCCTAATGGTAATATGTATAACATGAATAACAGAGGACCTAAAACAGAACCCTGTGGAACTCCGTATTTCACTATTCTATAATTGGATGATACATTATTTAATTGTATGAACTGAAACTGGTCAGTGAGGTAGGATGTGAACCAGGATAACGCTATTCCTGTGATTCTAACCATGTTTTCTAATCTGTCCAAGAGAATAAAGTGATCTATAGTGTCAAAAGCTGCACTTAGATGAAGTATTACTGGAAGCGATACGTGGCCTTGATCAGAGGCAAGAAGATAATTTATGTTAACTAGAGCCGTCTCTGTGCTGTGGTGGGGCCTAAAACCAGATTGGAATTTTTCATATGTTCTTATGTAGATAGGAAGGGAGTTGCTGGGCTACAGCTTTTTCTAAAATCTTAGAAATAAATAAGTTGGAAATAGGTATGTAGCTTGACAATTCGCTCGGGTCAAGATTTGGCTTCTTTATCGAAGGTTTAATTACTGCTAGTTTGAATGATTTGGGTACATGACCTAGGCTAAGAGAAGAATTAATTATTGTTAAAATGGGCTTAATTACAGCTGGTAGTGCTTGTTTAAGTTTGTTGGAATCATGTCAAGTGTGCATGTTGCAGAATTTGAGGAAGATAATTTTTTCTAGTTCTGACTGAAGTGTAACACGTGGGCGTGATGATGAGGCGGACGCATGTGCTGAGAGAAGTGAGCCTTATTAGGGGCAAATCCATTCTCAGGGTTAAGACGGTCCAGGGTCAAGGAGCCAACACAGATAGAACTATGGGCAGACATGATAACAAGGAACACGGACCAAGCACAAAAACACACAACGGAGGCCAGATGAATGACACTAAACAATACCATACAAAATTCAAACAAAGACCAGGGAGACCAGGAAAAACACAGGGCTTAAATACAGGGACAGGTAACAAGACACAGCTGGTTAACAAGAGGGTAACGGATGAAAACAATCAACGGCAGGGTCTGGAAACAAGGGGGCAGGACCGGGAAAGAAGCAAAACAAAAGCACATGGACTAGACCAAAACAAAAGCACATTGTCATGATTGGCTCGTCCTAATCCTGTCCAAGTGGACAAAATGTTTCCAGTCTCTCTTCTATAGCAACATTTTTGTGTTTCAGCCAAACCAGATGATGGGTAGGTTACTGGTATCAGTTTAACTTTTTGTCTAATATTCTCGATTTTGTTATGGAACGTCCATGAAATCATTGCTGCTGTAGTTGGCGGGTATTTGAGGTTTATATCCTGCCTGGTTTTTGGTAAGTTTTGCGATTGCGCTAAATAAGACTCTAGGATTGTTTCTGTTGATTTGGATAAGTGAGGACAGGTATGCTGAGCATGTTTTGATAAGTGCCTTTCTGTACCTGCTAAGGCTGTCCTTCCAAGCAGAGTGAAGTACTTCCAGCTTGGTTAGTCGCCATTTTCGCCAATTTCCGTACTGTCTGTCTTAAGGTGCGTATTTCATTGTTGTACCATGGAGTACCATGTACCATTACATCATTTTAATTGTTATAGGTGCAATGTTCTCTAAGGTTGATCGGAACATATTTTGTAGGCAGTCTGTTAATCTGTCTGGCTCTATTGGGTCTGAAGGAATAGCTACGGTTGATAAGTCTGGAATGATTTCAATAAAGTGTTGAGCTGTATCTGGCGTTATTGAACATTTCATGCAATAACGGGATTGTGTGTGTGTGTGTGTGTGTGTGTGTGTGTGTGTGTGTGTGTGTGTATACATTTTCACTAAGACCTAGTTCATATGAGATTAGGTAATGATCTGAAACTACTGAAGTTTGTGGAAAAACAGATTATGTATGTCAACACCTAAAGTCAAAACTAAATCTAAAGTGTGATTACAGTGATGTGTAGGCCCTATTACATTTTGAGTAATACAGAGTCTTACATGAGAACCTTTTTTAATGGATCTGCTGTGTTCTCAAAGTGAATATTAAAATCTCCTGCAATTATTACTTTCTCTGTGCTCACTGCTAGGTCTGCAACAAAGTCACTGAATTCTTTTAAGAATTCCCGAATAAGGTCCTGGTGGCCTATAAATACTAATTAGGTTAAGTACACTATTATTTGTGATTGGATTGGTTTATGAAAAGAATTGAAAGTAAGACTGAGTTATGTCTAATTAATTTTTATAAATGACACATACCACCTCCTTTGCCAGATAGTCTAGGGCTGTGTACATAATTAGAACCTACAGGGGTGGCTTCACTTCATGAGAAATATTCATCAGGTTTAATCCATGTTTCTGTGAGACATAATACATCAATTTTATGATAAATTATTGTATCATTTACAATGAGAGCCTTGAGTTGAGTGATCTTATATTAAACAAACCAAACCTTAGTTCAGAGATGCTGCAGTTAGACACTGGATCTGATATTTTTATATTAAGTTATTTAAACAAACGGATGGAAATGTAAGTTTCTAAGTAATTCGGGGCAGTGAAACAGTCTTGATAGTTATACCTAGTTGACGTCTCAAGGCAGCGAGCAGACGGTTGGTTTAGCCTGTTTGTCTGCTGCCTTGTCCCGGCTCTGGACAGTCAGCAACTCTCTTTCCTGCTCTGCTGACTAGCTAACAGACTATGGGCTATGCTGCATGGTAGCAGAGCAGCGCCCTCCCGCGTGGGGTGAACATCGTCCCACCCTACGAGACCAGACTACCCCTACTTGGACACCCAGCAGTGTAGTGCCCAAAGCCTGCTGTAAGCTTCAGCACCCCGTCATCTTGGCATGGGGCCAGAGCATATTACAAACACTCAGAGCTTTATGGGAACCACAGAGCGGGAAGTCCATTTCCTTTTCCACCTCT
This sequence comes from Pygocentrus nattereri, assembly GCF_015220715.1. NCBI lineage: Eukaryota > Metazoa > Chordata > Actinopteri > Characiformes > Serrasalmidae > Pygocentrus > Pygocentrus nattereri. The sequence goes on along the minus strand of NC_051238.1, from coordinate 19,514,833 downwards.
CAAACGACACACAACTTGAAGCTAAATGCATTTAATGAAGAATTCAAAGTCAAAATCTTATCCTACTTCCTGTTATGTTGTCAATATTTATGTATTGCAATATTTATTTTGTCCGCTCCATTTATTCCTGTCCTTTAGTTAGCCAAAGGTCCAACCCTTGTATGTTGCATGTGCCAAACATATTGTATGTATTCACCAGTGAGATGGTGGGGGTGTTTTCATTCATGGAATTCCCATAGACCCGTTTTAATTGGAATGCTGACTTCTGCAGCCCATTTATATCGGCCTGAATGTTATCAGATACCTCTACACCCACTATGTTGAATCCAGTCAAACATCCAGAAAAAATAAATGGACAACTTGTTTGTTCTGTTCAATAAAAAACTTTGCTTTATTTATGAAATCATATTTGCATAACAATAAAAAAAATCACTGTTGGGACAACCTTAATCACTTTTCCATTTCCTTTTTATATTTGGAATTCCCAAGAAGCCGAATGAAAAAGTTAAGCAAGAGGAAAATTACATTACACTGCCACAGATTTTTCTCAGTGTTACACATGATAATATGCACATAAAAGGAGCACAAGTATCACAGAACTAATGTCAAGTTAAACACGCTTTGCATGGTACACACAGCTTGAATACAACTGAAAAATGGAAATCAAATGTACTTGTGAAAGGCCCACAATGTGAAATTCAACAAACAGTAATTATTAAATTATTTTAATAATTACTATTACTATTTTAAAGTAATTATTTAAAATGTTTACAACATGAAAACAGCTCTAAGGAGCCTTTTAGGTTACAGGCAAAATAGCATAATAGAATAGCGCCATAATGGCAGCGCTGATAAGACCAGAAATTGGCACAGTCACAAACCAGGCAATGAAAATATTTCGAAACAGACGCCAGTCAACAGATTTCCTGGAGCGAAGCCAGCCCACAGCCACAACAGATCCAACCTGTTAATCAATATGCATGCAAATCAGAGGCAAACAGTATTAACGTATAACTTAATGCAACAAATATTTCATAAACAAACAATACATTACTTATGGCAGACTCACCTTGCAATGAGTGGTGCTGACTGGGAGTCCAATGTTGGAAGCAACTACTACTGTTACAGCAGAGGCCAGCTCAATACTGAATCCACTATGAGAAAAATTTCAATATGTAATTCAATTTCAATATAATTTTCACAAAACACCATCTTGCATACATAAATTGGTGCTATAAATTATTTTTAAAAAGGAAAAAAAATCACTTGACATTGTAGATCTTATCTGCTACAAAGCAGCTTTTATCTGTGATATCATGAACAACCTGTATTAACTCAAGAATGCCAGTGTGGTGGTTTAAGTATAATTATATGCAGCTAATTAATGCACTACTGTGAGTCCAACGTGCTTAAAATCATGTAATTAACATTCTATGAACAGAAACAAATCATGTAATTTCTTAAGCCTGCTGTTAAATTTACATGAGGCCATTTGTTATTGCTTTGCTGTGTGTTTGATGTTCATTATAATCATGATGTTCATTACCTGGATGGTGTAATTGGGGTCAGGTCTTTGCCCATAGTTTGTATGACTCTCCGGCCCCAAACCCACAGCCCAGTGCAGATGCCCACTCCCCCATAGAGGAGCAGCCAGATGGGTGTTGGGGCATTAGATGCTACAGAGACACTTTTATATACTAGCCAGAGAGCTATCAAGGGACCTATTGCATTGCTGGAAAAGGAAGTGAGAGACAGAAGAAGGTGAGCATTGCTTTGTTCCTTGTAAACAGCAGAATGACAGAGAAAAAGAAACCCTATTTTTATTTAATTTTATGGCTTAAGAATGACATGCCCAATAATTCAAGTGCATCTCCTGCATGTCCTGTCACTTGGACCAAAGGCATTCCAAAACTCTTTCCGTACCTGACATCATTGCCTCCATGCGCAAAGGATCCAAAGCAGGCAGTGAGAATTTGCAGGAACTGGAAGAGCATGGATACCTCCGGCTTGTCGATCTCCAGCTCGTCCATCTCGTCTTCCTGCAGGGGGTCCGCTGCACTGTCATCATCGTGCAAATCTACAGCCAGATTGTCACCGGCACCACCTGCATCTCCATCTGCTACAGCTGTACAATAACTGTTGTAACTGTCCACGCGCGAACGCCGTTTCTCGCCATCCTCTCCAGCGCGACCTCCCTCACCCTCCTTGAAGGATCCATGGATGCCGTAGATGGCCATAGTATAGGAAGTGTAGCTGTTGTTTCTTCGGATAGGCTTGTCACCGGTCTCACCCATGCAGTCTCCCACCTTGGCTAGATGCAGTTTGTGTAACAAGTCTTTGTAGATGCCAGAGTCTTTGTGCACTGTGTGGAACTGGCCCCCCTGCAGCTGCGTGACTGCCATTCCTGCATGTCCATTTAGCACTGCAATGGTCACATTCAAAGACATTCAATATCACTGAGCAATCAAATGTACAGCTTTTGATTCATTTCTTGTTTATCTATCTTTCATTTATTCTTTGAAATAAGCAAGAACTAGTGCCCTTCAGAATAACTGGAAAAAGCTTTTCACAGATATGTGAGAAATTTAATGTTTATTAATTTAATGTAATGCAAAATAAGCCCTGATTTAGAAATCTCTTAATTTCCATTACTCGGAATTCTAATAAATAATGTAATCGATTAAGATGGGCAACAAATTAAAGGAAAAACCTAAATAGATGAGTAGAGTCATAATGAGTGCAGATGCTTTCTGAAGTTACACTTATTTGAGAATTGATATTTTTGCTCTTGGGCTCCCCCTACAGTTACCAAGTGTATTTTACACATCTGGTGGACAAATGTACACGTGCATTTGAGTTGAAGGATATGTGATGTTCATTTGGGAACTGAAGGAGAAAGCAGCGTGTGACTCCCGATGTGCTGAACAAAACCTTGCGCAGTTTGGTTTTTAATTTAAATTTTTAAAAATGTTTAAAAAGCAAACCTACACATCTCTGCTACAATATTAAAATGAACGGGTTTCCAGTTTCTCAAATTCTTTCTTTCAAATATCCCGACTGTAAACGGATGCAAACACAATTAATTAATAAACAAAAATACACACGTCACAACTTAATCAACAGAACAGCAAACAATTTCATTATGAAAAACTGAATGATTTGTTTATGACCTCTGGTACCTGTCTTGGTGAATCTATGACTGTCATTTAAAAAATGATCACACAGTTTGTGATAAACTGATGCCTTAACAAAAAGAGTGTTAAATTTAGGCGCATTGTGGGTGCACACTGCAGCTGTGGCGTGCTCATATGTACATCTGGCCCTTTGTGGTGGCACATTCACTGACTGTGATGCTTGTGAATTAGTTTGACATGTGAGAATGTCGGTGTAGGATATGATCAGATTGCCTCAGCAAGAATATTCCGCCCTCAGCTGCATAGAAAGGTGTATTAAAATGATGATTTTTTTTCATGTGTTACAATAAAATGGTAATTTCCTGTTTGTTAATGACACAGTAAGTTACGATGCATCTGCATTGTTCAAATAACAAATAATAAATAACATTTAACATGAGTTCAGCCACTGTAATTCAAAGTAGCATAGTTCCAATTGATATGGCTTAAACTACTGTGGAGTAAACAAGCTAAAGTTGTTTTGGGGAACATTGATCAGCAAGATGTTTAGTTTAATTATAAGTCTTGCTATATTGATTGCTTTTGGTGTTCAGGAAAGATACCCTCATTAGTAAATTGCTCCAGGTAGTCCCCCTATGTTTGTACCTCAATGATCTCATTCCTTCAAATGCACAGTAATGAACTAAGGTGCAGTAAAACCTGCAGCTCAGCAGGGACCTTGTGTTTATACGCAGAAAATCTTCTGTGAACAGGTTGATGGATACCTGTAGGTCTCTCTACAGATGCAGCACCCATTAGCACCACCAGAAATGTTTTGTAGATACTGCTATGAGTGACTTCATCTTGGGAAACATTGGTGTACAAAGTGCTAAACACAGAAGTCCCAATAATGTGACGTGCTCTAGACAGTGTTGAAAGTGAGCTGTAGATTTTCAGTACAAGATCAAGCTGATGAAGCATAACAGCCATTTTTAGGTAGCCTTTCATTAATTTGCGCCACTAGTGCTTATAATTCTCTCAAGTTACTGAGTCTGTCATTCTAATATACTGACCGTTCGTGCAATCCAGGTCTTTGGGTTCAAAGTCTTTGCTGTCAAGGTCAGCTTCTTCAGAGCCTCCAATGTCAAAGGCCACTTTGGTGCTGTCCACAGCAGGTGTCTGCTGGGGAACAGGGGAGTAGGACTGGAGTGTTACATGATGTTTCACTGACTCATCTGGGGGGGTGATTCTCTCAGCCATTGACTCTTCACCATGGTTTGATGTAATTACACCTAAAAGGAAGGATTTCAGAAGTTTTTCCACTAAGCGCAGTGAGATGGACTAAACAATTCATTCAGGAGATGTAGTTTTGAAGACTTCTGTAACATAATTGTACTTTGTTAAATTTCCGCTAACCCTAACTCTAGTCCTAAACCTAAGCTTACAACTAATTCTCATCCTAACTTTGACACTGTTGAGAATCAACCTTGTTTCAATATTGTTTCTATTCAAATTTGTATTGCTACAAATATGGATCAAATAAAATGTATGTTGCAGTCATGAAAAGCATCAAAATATGAAGAACAAACAGGGATTATGTGAAATACATGGTATAGAGTCATACCTTTCATCTTCTTCTTTAAGCGAGGACACACAATAAACCACACCACCAAGGCAGTGAGGAGAGCACAACCCAGCGAGGAGAGAAGCATGCCCCACCATGTCATCCTGTTGAATCCCAGCACTGTTCAAAAACAAGATTGGAAGATTTCTGGATATAAGTTATAAACTTTAAAGCTGTAATATAACAGACCCAAAATGACACGACTATAAAACATTTGAAAAACAGTTTTAACTTGAGGTGGCTGAATATTTATGCATGAGGAAAATCCCTCTGTAACATGAACTGAGCAATCAGGTTTGGCCCAAGATGAGAAGTAAGTTAGATATTACTGTCATTGCTTTCTCAGAACTAATAGAGCAAGCAATAACACCCCTGTAGGGTCACAAATAGGTGCCTTACCATCATTCTCTGTTGAGAATTGTCATGTCCATCTAGAAAATATCACCATTTTAAAATGGAGAACGACAGGAATCACATGAGGCACAATAGTGAGAAATTTCTGAGCAAAATGAGTTCTGGGTAAGTTTTAGGTTCTCTGAAGTACCCTTTCTGCAGAAAGTATCAGACATGTTCATGGGCTTGGCGCAGCAGATAACGAGACAGAACCCCTCTGCTGTTTCGTGATTAGAGGGAATATTCAGACGGTTGCATGGTTCACATCAGTTGCTTAATGTTTTCTGTTGTATTTTGTGTATTTTGTGTTTTTTGTTTTTTTTTGTTAAAGTATAATATTAAATATTACATTAAAAAAATAAACATTTTACACATTGCACCTTTTGACAGGTTAGAAAGACTAACCTATGGTGTTCTGCTATAATATCAGTCAGGCTCCACTATAACCCTATAACCTCTATCTGTATCGAGGTGGGATACCTGCATTCCCCAGACCCAAGTAAAAAGAATATGCCATGGCAAAGCCATGTTCCATACTTCCATAGGCATATCCACGTGTGTGTGTGTGTGTGTGTGTGTGTGTGTGTGTGTGTGTGTATTCTAAACTTACTTGGGGCTCCAGAGAACATAATGGAGAATAGATTAATCCCCATGGTAACGGCATAGAAGATTGGAAGGGCTCTTAAACCATTAACCACGGAGTCCTCCTAAAAAAATGAATAAACAAACAAACATTTGTGCTAATCAAGCTAAATCCATCACAACTAAGTCAATTCATAACATTTTAACTGTTCACTGCTAAAGTAGCATGTGCTCTGTGTTTACAGCCAAACAAACTTATCTCATGAAGACACTGATAGGTTATGTAACGCAGCTTAAGTTTACATTTTACCTTATTTAGGATGAACTTGCGGACCAAGTAAAAGAGAATAGCAGACATGATGCCTGACAGCAGCGGGGAGAGGAACCAAGAAGACACTGGCGCAAACAAACAAATGAATTCAGATTAATACGCTATTAAAAACATCAGGTTTGATTGTGTGCCAACTCGCAAAAGGGACGTGCGGTCTGTGCAAGCCATGCTGTTATCTTAAGATCATGTGACTAGAATATTTTCAGAATGCCAAGCTGTGTATCCTTAAACAACTTAAATCATCAGACACTGGGTTCTTCTCACGACCTTGCTTCCTGTCTGTGCAAACAGTGCTGTTCTTAAAACAGATTTCAGATAAACTGAAAGAGATGGGCAAGACAGAATTTTACAAGTAGTGTGCTCGAACAACAGGACGTCAAAGTCATACCAATTCGAAGCAGTTCCAGCCATCTGACCCCTTGATGACCCCGAGCAACCATAGAAAAACCGATAGTGGCTCCAACGATACAGTGTGTTCCAGAGATAGGGAGCTTCAAAAATGACGCCACCAACTGCCAAACAGCAGACCCTGCAGCACACAGACATGTACCAGTGATATGTTGCAATAAATTAGCAAAAGAGGAAGAGACAAATCATCGTGGTGCACTGTGTGTGCACTTTTAACACAACACATTAAAGCAGGAGCAGAAGTGTAGTAGGGATGTTGCTACGACTATCACACTATGTATATGCATGCAAATTTGAATCCTATGACTAAACATTTGGGGGATAAATTTGGGAACATTTTAGAGTTGAAAATGGTAAAGACAGACTTACTAGTCTGGATTATATATGTTGAAATAATAATAATAATAATAATAATAATAATAATAATAATAATAATAATTTACAAAATGCATTAACATCATAATAATTAACATAGAATTAACATACAATGAATGTTATTTGTATTTTGTAAGTTGGTGTGTGTGTGTGTGTGTGTGTTATTTTTAAACTTCGTTCAGGAAGTGTATTTACTGTTATCTAGTATATACACTCACTGGCCACTTTATTAGGTACACCTTACTAGTAAAAGGCTGGACCCCCTTTTGCCTTCAGAACTGCCTTAATTCTTCATGGCACACTTTCAACAAGGTGTTGGAAACGTTCCTCAGAGATTTTGGTTGGTTATTTGAGTTCCTGTTGTCTTTCTATCATCTGGAACCAGTCTGCCCATTCTCCTCTGACCTCTCACATCAACAAGGCATTTTCGTCCACACAACTGACCGCTCACTGGATATTTCCTCTTTTTCGGACCATTCTCTGTAAACCCTAGAGATGGTTGTGCGTGAAAATCCCAGTAGATCAGCAGTTTCTGAAATACTCAGACCAGCCCGTCTGGCACCAACAACCACGCCACATTCATAATCACTTAAATCCCCTTTCTTCCCCATTCTGATGCTCGGTCTGCACTTCAGCAAGTTGTCTTGACCACCTCTACAAGCCTAAATGCACTGAGTTGTGGCCATGTGATTGGCTGATTAGCTATTTGTGTTAACAAGCAACCAAATAAAGTGGCCTGTGAGTAGTTTGGCTAATCAGTACTTCATTCAGTTAAAATAGATGTATAATAACTATTCTTTTAACCCACTATTATATAGTATTTAGGTTTATTTGTGTATTGTTTTACTGGGAAAAACACACCAACAGCTGGCAGGAATAGTTTTATGCAATGTTCTTGGTTGCCTCAGAATCTTCCACAGCACGTTTTCTACCTGTTTACCACCAGGGAACTAATGCAGACAGCATCGAGACGAGTGCAGGTGTTCTGAAATAGCTCAACCAATTAACACAGTTGGCACTAATCTCACGTTAAGATGTACCTGTTACTGTAGGCCAGTTGAAGCTGTAGTTCTAAAAATTTGTGCAACAACAACAAAAATTCTCACCAAACATGGCGCTGATGGAGCCAGCCATCAGTACTGCCTCAGATCCGTTGTACATGTTAACGTCGATGATGCCCGACCGAATGGTCTCACTGACTTTGGCCCCCAGAAGTATAGCGCCTAGGGTCTCGAAGATGGTAGCGAGGATGCAAGCCTGACGCAGCGTCACCACTCCAGAACCCACGGCTGTGCCGAATGAGTTAGCCACATCGTTGGCTCCCACAGAGAAAGCCAGGATAAAAGCAATGACGAAGCCCAAAACCAACAGCCATAAATACGGAGACGGGTTAGCCTCTGTAGCCAAGGTTGTCGCAGTAACAGTCATTAAGGATACTAATGTACTGGATTCCATTACTACTCTTCTAGTGTAATTATATTGGGCCAAACTACTCGGATCACAATTACAATTATTAAACTGTTATATATCAACTACAAATTCAAACACTCTCTGAAAATCTGACAATAAAATGTGATGTTTTAATAATAAATAAATGCACTACAGATTTACAGATTAGAACTACAAACTACAAACAGAGCTGTGTCCTTTCATCTGTGTGTCTGCAGTGAAGTAAAAGTGACACAGGGCCAGTCATTAGGTACATATACTAAGATTAGTGCTGGTTTTGTTTGGGCTGTGGGAAGCTAAACACAGGAACAAAGCCATGGTAGAGCAGATCCTAGTGAAGGTGGATGGTGCATTCTGAAAAAGAATAAATAGTGAAATAGAAAGATAATTTGAATAATTAAAAAACTATAAAACAAACAAATACAACAAACTAAATGACTGCGAGCTGGGGAGTCGGTCATCAGTCAGTGACTGATCTGTACACTGTGCTGTACAGTAACCCTTCCAGAGTTGAACTCCTGGCAGTGGGATCAAATTCCTGGCTGAAAGTTCTCACAAGAATTTGGTTATCATGTGACCACTGTATACTGACTTCTGTGCCAATTACTAGTTACACTGGAGCCTTCTTTTACTTTGCGCTTGTGCCTGCAGAGCATAACCAGTGGGTTTTAGGTGATGGAGAGCATGAAGCACAACCGATGGTTGGAAACAAAAACATGAATTCAATATTTTCTCCATCTGTATCATCATTAAAGTTCTATAGAATTCACATGAGCGAGATCAATCATCAGTGACGAGCACAATACTTTAGAAAGCGTGTCGTTTGTTTGAAATCTGAAAATATTCTTGTTCAAGGCTCATCAGGAAGCAGTGACGTAGGTAAATGTAAAACTAAATCATCTCAGCATCCCGAGGGTGACTCAAGGCTTCAGTTTGCTGAAGAGAACATTTTAGTGCCGTGTCACCACAAGTGATTTGAGCCAAGGCGTTTGAAAAGTTTTAGTATGGTAAATATTATATAGCACTTACTAACTAGGGAACTAATAAAAATATCCTGCTGATATTTTCTCATATATTGGTGGCAGGAATGTGAACAACTATTCCAACTATTCCAGCCACTGCTCACCGTCTTACTGGACGAGGAGGGAGCTCCTGGCAGAAGCTCAGGAGCTGAAACCAGGCATGTTCATTTAGGAACTACTCACCAAAGACGCTGCTGACCGAGAAACGAGCCTCCAAACGTCCTTTTGCGTTTCTGTGTTGCGAATTTCCAAAAAAAGCGTACAAACAAAAAACTTTGACTATGACGCCGAAATCCTTCAAATCCTATTCGCTGCCTGTTTTAACAAGCGCCCCTGTCTCCGTGTCGCTCTGAATGAGAAGCCGAAGCCGATTATATGCATTTCTTCAGAGGAGGAGGGCGAGCCTCTGCTACGACACGCCTCCAGGTCCGGTCCAGCTGCGTGAGAGCGGCGGAGGAGAGCTGTGTAATGTTTAGCCGGACGCCTCTGGTCAGTTATTGACCCCGTGGTTTTCGCTCGGAGTCTTGGTGTTCCAGCTGTTACACGCTGCTAAAATGTAAATAAGCGATGGTTTGGTGGATTATGTAAAAATAAAATTATGCAACAGTGTTTTATTTATGTAAGAGGGCAAGAAGTTGTTTATCGTTTTCATTCATTATTATTGTTCATTGTATGTTGTGAATCTGTTCAAAACAATTCCTAAGTAGTTAATATTACAGCTCAGATATGTGGTCCCTATGTACCGACTTATTGGGGGGCGGGGGCGCAGTTAAGGGGCAGAGAGAGAGAGAGAGAGAGAGAGAGAGAGAGAGAGAGAGAGAGAGAGAGAGAGAGAGAGAGAGAGAGAGAGAGAGAGAGAGAGAGAGAGAGAGAGAGAGAGAGAGAGAGAGAGAGAGAGAGAGATCAACTTTGAGGGTTACATTTGCTTGTTTTTGACTGCGCTATTTTGAAACGTTTATGGGTTAGAGGTTTATAGGTAATAGGTGTGGAGCTGTTTTGTGTGCTGTGTTAATCTTAAAGGCCTCATAACAAACCTACACACACAACATGGTCATCTTAAATATGCTCAGTGCCCGAAGGCTTCCCTCATGATGATGGGAATCATAACTGTTTCATTCTACACGTGGCTTATACGTGGAAATACACCAGCTCTCAAGAGAATGGCCTGGGACAGTTCTTTCAGAAACCCAAGAAGGGGTGGCTGAGCCGCTGTAAACCGAAATAAAGTGTGTGGTGTGTGTGTGTGTGTGTGTGATGCTCAGGTGAGCCCTCACACAATAATTACATGTTAACTGCGTTTTCTGTGCAGTACTTTAAAGTTAATCTGAGAAGTCTTTATGTAATCTGGAAAGGCTTAATTGTTCTCTGATTGCTGAAACATAAAATTAGTTTTTTTTTGATAAAGTTAACATCGTACACTCACCAGCCACTTTATTCACTGTATGTTCACTTGCTTGTTAACACAAATAGCTAATCAGCCAATCACATGGCCGTAGCTCAATGCATTTAGGCATGTAGAGGTGGTCAAGACAACTTGCTGAAGTGCAGACCGAGCATCAGAATGAGGAAGAAAGGGGATTTAAGTGACTTTGAACGTGGCGTGGTTGTTGGTGCCAGACGGGCTGGTCTGAGTATTTCAGAAACTGCTGATCTACTGGGATTTTCACGCACAACCATCTCTAGGGTTTACAGAGAACGGTCCGAAAAAGAGGAAATATCCAGTGAGCGGTCAGTTGTGTGGATGAAAATGCCTTGTTGATGTGAGAGGTCAGAGGAGAATGGGCAGACTGGTTCCAGATGATAGAAAGGCAACAGGAACTCAAATAACCAACCAAAATCTCTGAGGAACGTTTCCAACACCTTGTTGAAAGTGTGCCACAAAGAATTAAGGCAGTTCTGAAGGCAAAAGGGGGTCCAGCCTTTTAGTAGCAAGTGTATTTATTACCTAATAAAGTGGCCAGTGAGTAAGTTAAATTTATAAGGCACTTCCTGAACAGCTTTAGTTGGTTAACTCAGCTCGAAGGCACAGAATTTCACTTCAGACTTTTGAGAGAGCTCAAATATTCTCGACTCACATTGTAGTGTTGCTTCTGTGTCAGGTAAACGGTACAGTTTCAAGTTGAAGAAGTTGGGGTTAATTAAACAATATGAATATAAATGTTGCTTCTTTATCAGCTAAAATCCTTTTTTTTATTGTTATCCAATGTCCCTCAAATACTATTTTTCTTAATCGTTATTACAATTTTCTCTAAACCAAGTTCTTAAAACAATTAACACAGGGGAATATGTTATTTACAACCAAACTGATGCCAGCGGGGCTAGTAAAGCACACAACAAGTCCAGTTTTATAAATTGTTCACACAGGTGTCAGTACTTATATTTATATAAAAGAGGTTACGTGTGAAAGCCCTGGCGCTAGAACATGTTAAAGAATAAGAGTCTGGAGAAAGATGTGTCGGATGTGTGAGGAGGCAGAGTTGTTGTGGGAGGACAAGGAGGGTTGAGGAATAGGAGGAAAGAGGAACAGTGGAAGAGGCAGAAGGAGATGTTGCGCAGATGATGAGGACATGAGAGGAGAGGGCAGGAAGAAGAACATGGAACATGGCTTAAAAAAAAAGGATATCAAATCTGATGAGGGCCATCCTGATTAACTAATTATCAACCATGGAGAAGCTGGTCAGAGAGTTCACTCTGCTTTAAGCAAATCCACTGTTTCCTCAATCATTTGAACATTTTAGACAGAAAACAGGTATTGCATTTCAGTATACTCACTGGCCACTTTATTAGGTACAAGATGTTGGAAACGTTCCTCAGAGATTTTGGTTGGTTATTTGAGCTCCTGTTGCCTTTCTATCATCTGGAATCAGTCTGCCCATTCTCCTCTGACCTCTCACATCAACAAGGCATTTTCGTCCACACAACTGACCGCTCACTGGATATTTCCTCTTTTTCTGACCGTTCTCTGTAAACCCTAGAGATGGTTGTGTGTGAAAATCCCAGTAGATCAGCAGTTTCTGAAATACTCAGACCAGCCCGTCTGGCACCAACAACCACGCCATGTTCAGTCACTTAAATCCCCTTTCTTCCCCATTCTGATGCTCGGTCTGCACTTCAGCAAGTTGTCTTGACCACCTCTACAAGCCTAAATACATTGAGTTGCAGCCGTGTGATTGGCTGATAAGCTATTTGTGTTAACAAGCAACTGAACATAAAAAAATAAAGTGGCTAGTGAAGAGTCTAGTATCTACGTATTACGTATAGTACTTAAATGTGTTTTTGATGTTCTTAAGAATGCTATGAAGAGCACAGTTAGGAGGACAAATAATAACATGCTGTTCTAGACATCTAGAATAACATCATGTGACTCTGACGGATTCAACAGAGAATGACCGGATAATGAAGTAAGGAAGTCACTGTGCCACTGTTCATGTTACAAGCTATACTAGTCTGTTTTCAGCCCTTGTGTTGCCTAGTGGACTTACGGTAACACAAAAGGCATGGAGTCTGTCACCATTGCTGCACATCACACAGCCACAGTGCTGCCGCTCCAATTCCCCATCATACTAGCCCCATTTTTAGAGGAAGATGAAGTGGCCAAATTACACATTGGCGCTGCCCTACCTGAGCCAGAGGTCATTGGTCCAAACTAGAAATCCAAACCCACACAAAAATGGTTCAATAACCACAAAATTAAGCTTTTGACCTGACCAACCCAGTCCTGAGCCAAGCCTCACTGAAAACCTTCAGGAGGAGATTTCCAGATTTTGAGTGTGAGATTGACCACATTAACCACAAAGAGTCTTCATGATGTTTTTTCCCCATCTTGATGCATCATTCTCAGGAAACAGCTTCACAATCATTAACAGTTTTTTTCTTTAAAATATAGGGACAGGTTCCAGGCAGTCATCAACTTTACACACGGATATGCACATAGAAATGCTGACATCCTCATAATTTTGTTTAATTATTACTTATAAGTCATCTTGTCTTGAGGTTGGAAAAGCTTGCTCAGCGTAAATCTAACGGATGTAAATTTCAGAGGAACTTTGTCCCTGTGTCTTAAGTCAGTGAGGAGGGACATGAGTGACTTAAAGTTCAGAACATCATGACGGTTCCCCCTCCTCAGCTTATCCTCAGTGAGACTGATGCTTGTGCTGCTTATCTTCACATGTCAGCTTTTTTGTGTGTTTTGTTAATATGTGTGCTTATCACCACAGGCTTTAGGCCACCAGGACCCTAATCTGAGCTCCTGCTGGAATTAGCTGACTTTTGTCAAATTTAATAATGTTCTTGAATAAATTTGTGATCTATTGTAGACTCTGATGATTTCCCTGAAAGCACGATGGGGGGCCACTCATTATTGCAGTCACACCCTTGACTTAATTGTTTTGGTGTCAATACAGATAATTTACCCATTCTGGCCTAGACTACGGCAGTCTGAGATCATTATCTAAATTTGTATAAAACCCGCTTTAGTCACATATTTATCCCCACACTATTGTGTCAAGCATACTATAACATCCTCCACAGCTAGTATATCAGCTGTCTTTATTTAGTATATTAACTGTCTTAATTCTTCGTGGCAGACTTTCAACAAGGTGGTGGAAACATTCCTCAGAGATTTTGGTTGGTTATTTGAGTTCCTGTTGCCTCTGGATAAGTGCACATTGGTCAATATCTAATGTATCTTTACTGCTTTTGTGATTAGTGCAGAAGGGGTCTCAGATACTGTGGGTGCTGCAGTGTAAACCTTTTAAAGTGACATTAGTGGTGAAGAACATTACTGTGCTTTTAAGAACCCAAGATGGAAAAAAAAAATATATATATATATATATTGCTGGCATCAAAACATCCAGGGCTTGAGCCCTACCCCTAATGACACCCATGGCAGGAATGTAAATAAATGTAAATAAAAACAAGATGTAATGATCTGCAAATAATTTAAACCCTATATTTCAAGTCAAGTCAGTTTTTTTGTCAATATTACAATATGTACAGGGCATACAGTGTGCTGAAATTGCGTTACTCTCAGACCCCATGGTGTAACAATGTTATAAATGGTAAACAGTGTGAATTTAAATAGACACTAAAAAAACAGTAATCGTAAAAAATAAACTTTAATTGTAGAAAAATAGAATAATAAAAAATTATAGAAATATAAGAGGAGGTCCTGAAATGAACACTAAAGTTACATAAGGCACATACAGATTAAGGTCTGTGGGTATAAATAGCGCAAATATAAACAGTACAGTACTGCAGTTAGACTGAGCTTAGAGCAGTTACAGTGATGAGTGAGTAACAGACCCTGAGAATGTCAGAGCTCAGTACTGTGGAGTGGGGGTCAGGAACCTGTGTTTGGTTTATTTAATTGAAAATAGTACAATGACAACTAATCAAACCCTGACAATTTGTATTGTGTTTTTTTTTAAAATATATACCCATTTTAAATGTGATGCCAACAACACATTCCAAAAAAGTTGGGATGGGGGCCTGTTTAGCGCTGTGTTTCATCACCTCTGCTTTTAACAACACTCTAAGCAATTGGGAACTGAGGAGAGCAACTGCTGTAGTTTTGAAAGTGATGTTTTCCCATTCTTGTTTGACATAGGATTTCTACTGCTCATCAGTTCAGGGTTTCCTTTGTTGCATTTTTCATTTTATTATATGCCAAATTTTATTAATGGTGACAGGTCTGGACTGCAGGTAGGCCAGTTTAGCGCCTGCACTCTTTTAATATGGGTTATGCTCTAATACATGCAGAATGTGGTTTGATATTATCTTACTGAAATAAACAAGGCTTTCCCTGAAAAAGACGTTGTCTGGATGGCAGTATATGTTGCATTGATAACAAGCTGAGTGCTCTTTAGCCTGGTGGCTACAGTGTCCAAGATTTTCAAAAAGAAATTCAAATGTCGAGCCATCGGACCACAGGACACTTTTCTGCTCCCCTCCATTTTTAATGAGCTCAGGCCCAGAGAAGGCGAATGTTTCTGGATCCTGTTTACAGTTTCTTCTTTGCATTTAAGAGTTTTACTTGGCATTTGTGGATGCAGCAACAAACTTTTTCACAGACAGTGGTTGGCAGAAGTGTTTCTGAGCCCATGCAGTGATTTCCACTACAGAAATATGTCTGTTTTTAATGCAGTGCCATCTGAAGGCCCAAAGGTGACAGCCAGCAAACCCTGTTTTTTGCCCTTGTCCATTGTGTACAGATATTTCTCCAGATTCTCTGTATCTTTCAGGGTCATGGTCAAAACGGTCCAGGGTCAGATGGCCAATACGGAGAGCAGGAGGGACAGACATGACAAAATGAACACAAAACCTCACAAGAACCAAACACTATGAGAATACAATACAATACATCAAACAAACAAACACGATGAAACATATCAAACAAAGAAGCATACAGACGATAAAAAGTAAACAGAAAAGCACATGGAGGAGTGGGAAGAACCAACCGTGACACTGCTTTGTATTTTCAAGTGCTGAGATCTCTTTTTCAAAACTTTTCACATAGTTAGTACATGCTTTAAAATAGAATGCTTTCCTAGCATAATAGAGTATATATGGAATAGAAAGAAACCTCGAATTACATTCTCAAAACTTACCAAACCCAAGGAACAGGGAGGTGCCTCTCTACCTAATTTCCAACTTTATTACTGGTCAGCACAAGTTAAACAAATGGCATCTTGGTTTCGAGACAGGCACAATTCCAGATGGGTTGAAATCGTATCTTCAGTTTGCAAGCCACTTGAGTTAAAGTCTCTCCCATTTATTAGCTCTGTAGGAAAATGTCACACTGTAAAAGATAAGTACACTGTCTATAACACACTGCTGGCTTGGAAAGACGTTAGACAATACTTGATTATCCTCAACCCAGATTTTCCCTCTCATCTAAGAAATATAGGTTTATGTAGTTGGTTTATGTCTGGAATAATAGATCTGTCCTGTATATATAATCAAGGTTTAATGACAGTTGAGCAGATTTCTACAAGTATCTGCAGTTGCGCCACTTTGTAGATTCCCTATGTAAGGATAATAAATTCCGCAGGGAGCTGACTGATGTGGAGAAGTTTCTTACCAAACCTAACGGCTTCTTGTGCAAAATCTCTTACATATACTCTACTCTGTCTAATACCAGTATGTTATGCTATGATTCGTTAAGGTATATTTGGGAGAGGGATCTTTCTATTGCATTTTATGATACATGGAACAATATCCATAATAAAATATTTCCCAGATGCACCTCTGTCAATATCCATGAGCAGAATTTAAAATTTTTCTACAGATCCTACCTCCTAACTCCCATACGCCTTCACAAGATGTCCAAAAGTGTATGTCCTAAGTGCAATACTGATCAGGGTACATTTATGCATATGTTTTGGGAATGTATAAAAATTCAAACATTTTGGAGAGATGTTCATCAAGTTGTTCATCAAAGCTTCCATATGTCACCATGTTTATATCTTTTGAACTACTGCCCCGACATGGTTACAAATGACAGTCAAGCCTATTTGTTGGGAGCATTATCATATCTAGCAAAAAAACATGCATCTTACTGCTGTGGATCTCTCCAGACTCGCTCAACATATGGCTGACACAGGTGTCGAACCTTCTTCCATTGGAGAAACCTTCTTCTGAACTTCACAGAAAACACCAAAAAGTCTGTGAAAATGCTGGAGGATCTGTAATTAAGTTTCCTTCTTGTATCACATTTGTATTGTTGTATTGCTTTATATTCTATTTATTTAAAGTCATAGAGTATGTTAACCCTCCTCTGATACTGCTGTGGCGAGAGATATTCCCAATTTGTTCTGTTACAAACTAATTTCTGTAAAACTCAAACATACAATTTAAAAAAATAAAAAATAGAATGCTTTCAGTGACCACAATTTCCAAAATTCTTTAGTTCACTTCTCACACTGGCTCAGCCGTCAGCATAGCTACACTCAACGGCCACTTTATTAGGTACACTAGCTTGCTAGTAAAAGGTTGGACCCCCTTTTGCCTTCAGAACTGCCTTAATTCTTCATGGCACACTTTCAACAAGGTGTTGGAAATGTTCCTCAGAGAGGTTGGTTGGTTATTTGAGTTCCTGTTGCCTTTCTATCATCTGGAACCAGTCTGCCCATTCTCCTCTGACCTCTCACATCAATAAGGTATCCACACAACTGACCACTCACTGGATATTTCCTCTTTTCTGGACTGTTCTCTGTGAACCATAGAGATGGTTGTGTGTGAAAATCCCAGTAGATCAGCAGTTTCTGAAATACTCAGACCAGCCCGTCTGGCACCAACAACCACGCCACGTTCAAAGTCACTTAAATCCCCTTTCTTCCCCATTCTGATGCTCGGTCTGCACTTCAGCAAGTTGTGTTGACCACCTCTATATGCCTAAATGCATTGAGTTGCGGCCATGTGATTGGCTCATTAGCTATTTGTGTTAACAAGCAAGTGAACATACAGTGAATAAAGTGGCTGGTGAGTGTATGTATTTCTGTAGCTCATTTTACAAATCCTTGTGTACACCGTTACAAAACTGTTTCACTGATTTCTGAGTTTTGTTGTGTTTTGTTCAGTCCATTATGGGCCCAGGAAGTAATAAGCAAGTGCTTATTTGTATGTATATAAGCAAGTGAGGACATAATGTGCGATGTGAATGAGAACACATATTTGGACCAACAGTTCTTTGCTTGTTTGAAAACAGTATACATTCAGGGAACACAATTTCCAGAGTCTTTTCTCACTCAACTGCGTCTCAGCTTTTAGTAATAAATTCAAATTGTAAGTGTGTATAAATGCCACTACAGAACTGTTTAATTTACCTCCAAAACAAACTCCAAGTCATAAGTGCTAAATTGCACGATCAAAGCAAATAATGATATTGATTATAGAGACACAAACTGCTGATTGAATGTGTCTAAACAGACCAATCACATATGATTCCCATCTGAGCTGACCATCTGTAACAGGGGCTTAGTTTTGTAGTTCATGTTCATAATGGACGGTCCATTATGGAGCCAGTGATGTAAATAAGTAAGTGAGAACATCAGGTGTGTGTCTGTGAATGTGAGGCTAAATTATACATAACAGACACACTAAGCGTTTACTGTATCTGAGCCTTGGATGTTTTTCTTTGCTAGGCTTTGTAAAACACAGGATTTTTTTATGTGTTTGTTTACATCACTTCGTTTGTTACAGTAAATTTAAATCATTTGGTTTTGTAATGATTTTCTGTTGTGTTTGGAAAAAAAAAGTCTATGCCTTGTTTACATGATCAACTAAAGTAAACTGAACTAAGGCTGACTGACAAAGTGTTCTTGTTGTAAAAACACTGGTGTTGGTGTTTTGATGGAAGGAGTGTTTTGATGGAAGCTGCATGTTTCTGCAGACAGGTGTGTGAAGACTTGAAAACATGAACTTGGCGATGGAAAATGTTTCATAAATATTGTAAAAAATTGCAAGGTTAGCATGATGTAAACAGAACATGTGGCAAAATGATGCAGAACAGACAGAATCAACATGTACTGTATGTGTGGTGGATTTTTGCTGGATTGTTACGGGTTTTTTGTAATGACTTTGCAGCAAAGCAGCTTTACAGAAGCATCCAGGTCCAAGCTCCCATAAGCAAGCCAATGGTGACAGTGGTAAGAAAAACTACCTAAGAGCAATAGGAACCACGCCTCAAAAGGGGAACCCAATCTCTTCTGGTCCACACTAAATAGCAAGCAATATAAAAAAAGGAGCAAAATGAACAGAGAATAAGATTTGAACATTAGTATGAAATATTAAAATACCAAAAAGGGGAAAAGCAATAGTTAAAGAGCTAAACAGTTAAAGCATGTGCAGCAGTAGCAGCATCAACAGTTAATGCGAGTAGGTTTGCGTAGTGTTGTACAGCAGGAAGCTCCATGGTGGTTAAACTGGTCCAGGCGATGGGGGAGCTGTGGGCACCTGATCAAGGTAGATGAACCAACAGCATCTGACTGCACTAGATGGGCAGTTGCTCAAAGAAACTTGGCAAAGAAAACACACAGAGTTCTGTTAAAAGAGATTGATTACAGTGTACAGTGTTAAAAGAGTGCAGCACAGACTCCAGCATGTCTAGCTATTACAGCCTAAAAGGGTGAGCCAGAACGTAACAGACATGAGGGCTCCATGAGATGTCAGCACACCTCTACTCCACTGTCAACAAAGTTGAGCAAATGCATAAGAGCAGCAGGACAACAGCAACTACACTACCAGTATCCTCTAATACTCTTTCTCCATGAATCCCCAGAACACCATATCTGTCAGGAAAATTAATGAGAAAAAGCTTGATTAAACTTTTACAGATGTACCTGATGCATCTCAGAGCATATACAGTATAATGTGCATATTATAGGGCACAGTGTAATGGGGCAGTGGTGGGCTGGAGGTTAGGGAACCAGCCCTGTGACCAGAAGGTTGCTGGTTCGATCCCCTTGGCAGACAGTCCATGACTGAAGTGCCCTTGAGCAAGACACCTAACCCCCAATTGCTCCCTGGGCGCCATGGATAGGGCTGCCCACTGCTGTGGGCAAGTGTGTGGGCTCACTAGTGTGCATGTATGTGGGTGTTTCACTGCAAAGGATGGGTTAAATTTTTGCAGCGTGCAAATACAGTGACAAAGGGTTGTAAAAAAAAACAAAAGTAGAGGTCCTAAAACAAACCCTTGTGGAACACTATAACTTACTTGTGTAAGAACAGATAAAACAAAATAAAAATCTATATATTGTTTGCAAGATCAACCAAGCAATAATGAATTACCACACAAAACAAAGCTACAGAGTAAATAATCCTTTACTACTCATATATTTACATAGATTTACACTTGTAAGAACACTAGTGTTGATGTTTGAGTATTTTGAGCTGTAGAGTATTTGGGGTTTAATACAAATTGTTTCTGCAGAGATTTGAAATCTTTGTACTGTAAAGTGCTTGTTAGTAAGTGCTGAAATCTTATTTAATTTATGAAGAAGATACTAGCATCCCATGTGTTCTTTGTGTTTTAGTGTAATTAAAAAGGATGATTGGTATGGTGTACACACATGCTGTAAAAATAAAAGTTGGTGGGCCAGACTCCTAACCAGCAGTGGAGTTTAGTGATTCCTTAGATCTAGGCAAAACATAGGTATGGAGCCCCCTGGATGCACAATTTTAAAGCTGTGAACTCCTGAGTGTTGCATCCATGGAATCATCTTTTTTTGAAATAAATTATACATCTAATATTTCTCATTCTTAGATTGTTGCAAAAACACCCACATTTTTGTCTGAGAACCTCTTATGACATTTTATTTGGGTTTATGTAGCAAAAACAATCATTCATTATTACATGACCATGTTCCAACCTCTCTTTTTTCCCTAAATGAGCTTTTTTTTTGTTACTGTGCATTTAGATATGATATACAGTCCTCTTCACAATTATTGACACCCCTAATAAAGATCAGTAAAAATGGTATTCAGGTAAATATAAAGATAAAAATTCAGGTAAAAAAACATCATATGTTACATGTTGATACCCCTGTACTTAAAACAGTGTACAACCTCCTTTTCTCAACAAAAGAGCACTTAGTCTTCTCCACAAACATCGTATAAGGTTGGGGAATACAGAGCAGGGAATTTGAGGCCATTCCTCTTTACAAAATCTCTCCAGATCATCCAGGGTCCTAGATTCTCTCTTGTACACTTTCCTTTTCAGCCCACACGGGTTTAGATCAGGTCATTGAGATGGCCATGAGCTTGATTTTGTGCTCATTAAACCATTTTTGTGTTGATCTGTGCTTTTTGGCAGAGGCGGACAGATTTTGATTTGAAACGTCCCACCATGTACACAGGATTGAGAGGGTTACTTCCATTATAGATTCTGATTACCTGTTATTAAAGTAATTGTAACCTCATCTTAACAATTACTATATTACAGTAATGTAACCTAATTACTTTGTTACTTTTCAATTACTTGTCATTATTAAAAGATGTTTCATTAAAGAAGACAGAAAAAATAACATCAACACATTTTAACAAGAATTTAACTTAAAACATGTCAAACACAAAAAGATTAGAGTTGACTTAAAAATTATGCCACCCAGAAACATTTACTGGTTTCACTTTTAGGGAAGCCACCAAACGTGATATATGATATTATTTAAAATATAAAGAATTATAAGTTTGTATAACAGTATCATTTGTTTGAGTTTAGGCATGTATACTCAAACCATGAAGTTCAGAAATCAAGTTTTCAAAGTGCCAGTAGTGTGAAGCAAAATTCAGGTGCTTACATTTGCGGCTAGATGACTGGAAAGGGAATTTAATGACTAAGGGAATTTGATGAATGTGTCACCTCATATACATACTTTAGTGAAACAAAGTCATGGATTACTGCATGAAGTTCCTAGACACTCTGATCAAAAAGCAAAAGTTACATTTTCTTTCTAAGGATTTCTAAGGGTGCCAATAATTGTGGCACATCTGGTTATGTTAAAAAACTTTCTGGATGAGGGATTTTTTTTTTATCTCAGAATAAATGAACTTCAATTAAAGGGTTTTTCTCATTTTTATTCTGTGTGAAGATAAGCTAGTACACAAAATGGTATATTTCTCATAACCCGTTTACACATCTTTGCCAATAATTGTAAAGGGAACTGTACATAAATGAGCCCTTCTCTAATGGGCTATATAGTGCCTCCTTCACTTGTAGGTGCTGAGAAAGTCAGTGTGAGTAGGTAGAGCCAAACCACTGTAGTCTGAATAGACAGATATATGTTAATGTTAAATATTTGATTGTTCATGACACTCAAAGAAATTAATTCAAAAAGGGCTGTTTTTCCAGATTAGTTTCTGTATATGGAATGTATATATTAAGTATATATTGTATATATGTTAAGTGTATGATATGTTTAACAAATTTTAAAAATGTTTACAAACTATATTAATCTCTTATTTCATTTTACTTTTACTTCATTTTACATTTTACTTCATTTTATTTTATTTCATTGCACATTTTTACTTGTTTTAAGTAATTTTATTAAGGGAAATTGTATCACTAGACTGCAGATAATGTTGCTTGTTTTAATAAATATGTTTGCCAATTTACTGAGATAATGAATAAAGAAGTAACTGGGGACAATAAGTACCATTACAAATAACTACTTAGGGAACTATTTAGGCAGTAGAGCTGCCTCTGGTAAAGATTGACTCTGCTCCTACTCTACATTAGCATACCTCTGTAGCATGACTAAACTAGAATGTGAACATGAATTTAGCTATTCCAAGTCTAATTGTCTTCAGTTGGCTCAGCAATGTATTTAGTAAGCTAGTAAGGGGATCAATATTGACAAAACAGGTTTATTGTTCCTTTTTTAATAACACACACATGTACACTCACCAGCCACTTTATTAGGTACACCTTTCTAGTAAAAGGCTGGACCAGCTTTTGTCTTCAGAACTGCCTTAATTCTTCGTGGCACACTTTCAACAAGGTGTTGGAAACGTTCCTCAGAGATTTTGGTTGGTTATTTGAGTTCCTGTTGTCTTTCTCTCATCTGGAACCAGTCTGCCCATTCTCCTCTGACCTCTCACATCAACAAGGCATTTTCATCCACACAACTGACCGCTCGCTGGATATTTCCTCTTTTTCGGACCGTTCTCTGTAAACCCTAGAGATGGTTGTGTGTGAAAATCCCAGTAGATCAGCAGTTTCTGAAATACTCAGACCAGCCCGTCTGGCACCAACAACCATGCCACGTTCAAAGTCACTTAAATCCCCTTTCTTCCCCATTCTGATGCTCGGTCTGCACTTCAGCAAGTTGTCTTGACCACCTCTACATGCCTAAATGCATTGAGTTGCGGCCATGTCATTGGCTGATTAGCCATTTGTGTTAACAAGCAACTAAACAGGCAGTTGTGTGGACAAAAATGACTTGTACCTAATAAAGTGGCCAGTGGGTGTATATTTAACAATATGCATAATTGGTAATAGATATATCCTTAGATTACCTAATACTAGCAAACACATTTTTAGATACAGCATAAAGCTGCAAATAACACAGGCTGTATCTCCATTTTTGTTGTTTTTCAGTTTTTGACATAATATGAAAACGCCCGTTTTTCTTTACATTGTCTGTAAATTTCATGAAGAATGGACCAAAAGAAACAGCCCAAAATGACTAGGAAAGACATCTGGTTCCATTGACTTACATTGAAAGTAAAGTATGTTTTTTCCTTCTCCTGTAAAGTTACTATTTTAGAGATACAAGGTTTTCTTCCGACAACAGCAATGTGTTTTTTTTTTTTTTTATTTAAGTGAAAATAAGTCAACACACGCAGAAAAAAAGGTACGAAACTGTCACTGGGGCAGTACTCCTCTTCTCACTGGGTTGGTACTCTCAAGGGTACATCTCAGTACCTAGTCAGGGAACATAATTAGCTCCTCACACGTCATCTCGTCTCTAGACTTTTTATAATATAGTTTTAAAACATTAGGTTATAAAAGTTACAGATGTCTACTTTTCACCTGGGCAAAGCTTATTTGATGTATACAACTGGACCTTAAAAGCCACTGTTGTACCTTTTGAGGGTATATTTACACTGTTTGTGCCTTGATGAGCAAAACATGTACGTCTTTATTTCTAACAGTGTAAGAACAGTCTTAATTATGGAATATTGTGCACATTTTCTGTTAAAACATGTGAAACATAAAGTAAAAAGTATCCCAAAACTTTTGCACTTACACACATAGGATGTTCAAAAAAGGGAAAAATGAGTTTGTTTCCTAAAACGACATTGTTGTGGTGCCTAAACAAAACATCACTCTCTAAACCACTATTACAGGCAATTTCACAGAATCCCATATAATTATGTAGACAATCCACACAATAGCAAACTGAAAAAACATTGCATTGAGAAGAAGAGAACTGTTGTAATACTTATCTCTGCTACCCAAAACATCACTTAAATCAAATGATAGTGATAAGGATGTGAGAATAATTGCAAAAGGGTCTTACAATAGATTAAACTCACTGAGAGACAGAGACAAACCAAAGCAGCATTGTTCAGGTTCAAATGAACAGTATAAACAGTGTGGCTTGCTGAGAGGAATGGTAGTGGTGGATCATAAGTATATATTGCCCAACAGGCCCAACACTACTGCAGACTTATGTTTGGCGTTGTATATAGTGCTCGGCACATTGTTAGAACATTTAATACAATGCACACAGCTAGAAAGCTGGACACTACTAAAGATTTACTCATCCCACAAAAGTAGCACACCTACAAGATGACAGACAGAGTTTTAGGTAGGGGGACCTTTGCCCCTGCAACTATTTTTCATTTGTTTGCCACCACCTATTCAGTGCTTTTCAGACTGGACCCCGCCACAGACAGCTCCTCACTGGTCCTAAGTGTCGGTCATTAGTTAGGACAATGCTCAGTGCAGCTCTTCCCTAGAGTTTCTATGTCACAGACTTTGTTCTGCTTAAAAAAATAATTTTAAAAAAGCCCCATGACCCATAAGGATAAGCGGTTTAGTGATGTGTGTGTGTGTGTGTGTGTGTGTGTGTGTGTGTGTGCGTGTACAAAAGTAAGATAAGTGAATCCACAAATCAAATGAGACAAAAGGTTGTCGACCCCCGCATAGATCAGGCAACGTCTGTTAAAAATGCTTTATAGCTAAAAATATAAAAATTTTCTAAAAGAAGAGCAGAATTTCACTTCTCACGAATATTAAATAAGGCCACACTTGACTGTGGAACAGAGCCACTAGAGGTATGTCCAATATACATCCAAATTTTGAAATACTCTTTTTATCTTTGTTGTAAACTCTAAATACAAGACAAGAAAGCAACGAAAAAGACACAAATGCCATCAAATAAATACGTCTTTGTTGCAGCCACATGTTAAATGGATCAGCGCTATCTTTAGTACGCTTATGCCTTTTACGTTTTCAGTGAAAAAGCTCCTTTCTGTTTCTGTTCATTCTTCAACATCATGAAAATGTAGTTTTATTTCTATTGCCATTAAACTTTATCACCTGTCTGTAAAGCACTTTAAGCTTCCACCAGTATGTGAGGCGCTCTATATAAAACGTTCTTATTGTAATTATTATGAAGTATTTGTATAGTGCTTGCTCCAGGCTTTGTGCACAAGCAGCTTGTCCAGAAATCTCAGTCCAAAAATTAATTTGCATTGCTGAGGGATGACTTCCCTAGAGCACGAGGAAAAAATCACTGCGAGGAACCGAGATGCATAGGTGTTTTGACTGACACTGTTTTCCAAATGAAGCGGAGAAAGGTGTGTACTGTGTTGTCATTTTAAATTGCGAACTGTGTTCAAGTTAGAAATTGTGCGTGTATTTTACAGAGTTATATGAGGGATTTGGTTTTAGTGCATGAACAATTATAAATTGTGAATGCTGGAAATCCCATGTATGTCCTATAATGACCACTAGATGGCACCATCAATCATTATTAGCTCCGTTATTTCCATTCGCTTAAAATAACACTCACCTTTAATAAAAAGACATGGTCCCCCCCCCCCACCCCCACACACACATATTTACTGCTTCCTTTTGTGAGGGGTGCAGATTAAGAAATGGTTTAGATTATATACATTTTAGGATAACATTATGTGTTACAAGAGTTCAGAGCTGTGTCACTATTCCCATGTATTTTTCCAAACATTCACTCTACATATTATCTGGCAAATCAACAAGCACAAGGCAGAACTTTCAGCGAAAGCTTCCATACTATAAGAAGCAGACAAGACACAGCATGCAAATGAGGCCCTGAAAATGATCCCTTATGAGAACATGTTCTTCAGCTCCCCCTCCCTTATCCACTCTTTTCAACTTTGTGCTCCCTTGCCAAACAGGATCTGTAGGATCTTTCTGAAGCATCTTCTCAGGAGAGAGGAATGTCTCTCTCTGTGTGTATATATATATATATATGTAGAGATGGTCAATACGATGGTAATTTACTGTCATCATGATAAACAGTATGCTTGTTTATCAGGTCAATGGCCAACTGCATATTTCTAATAGTTTTTAAATGTAGCATTATTGACATTGGCATGATTAATATTAGGTTGGGGGGCTTTTGTAAAATAATCGCATTTTCTTTATATACAGTAACAATATTTGGCTGCAGTACTGTGCATTTAAGGTGTAAGCCTGTTCACTCCCCACTCCCCAAAAAACCTCAGACAAGGACCTGAATGACATGCATAGTGATATCTGTGCTAGTAGCCCTGTCCACGTGAATCAATTACACAGACAGTTTCTAGTCTTAGGAACTTGGTAATGTGGCCTGCTTACATGACTGGGAGAGGAACAAATTACAAACAGTGCATCACCACATTACTCAGTCTAGGGTGATGATTACATGTCAGGCAGAGCTGTGAAGGTGAGAATCTTCAGCCTTGTCCTGTGGAAGTGAGTCATATATTGTAGTTTACTGGAACCCTAAAGGGAGTGGTTGTGAGGGCTTAAGATTATATACTTTAAATACATCTATAATGTCACTGTTAGAGCAGAAACGTGTATTTTTGTAGTTTTTCCTTTTTGACTCGTTTGCAAACACCACATATACGATATCTGTGACTTTTGTAAACTTTTACGAATTTTTAAGAATGACCTCCCACACCTAAAAGGGTTAAAGCAATGCATGAAAAGGGATGTGTTTCAACAAATCTATGCTTACATGTGAAGAAGGTGTGGCCTCTGAAAAGTGGCTTTCATCGCTCTTTAACACTGTGGTTTCATACAGCAAGAAGTCCTGTGAAATCTTTAATCTTTTCTGTTTACTTGGAGCCTAAGTCAAGCAACATCATTTAAAGTTCAGTTGAGCCCCACTTGATAAGCCCAGTATGTGTAGCCCGAGGGACTAGCAAAGCAGACTGACATACATTTGCAGTAATTCAGAATGACAGGAATGCAATGCAGCACGATTCTGAATGGACATGAACAAAGAATGATTAGCTGTAAAGTGTTGTTTTTGTTTGTAATGTCTGTGTCATTCAGGTACATCGTTCCTGCTGGTGAAACGTCTGACAATATTAGATAGATTAAATAGATCCTGCGTTTACATAGTGTAGCAAGTTTTATATTTCAGTGTTAAAACCAAGGTGCAAAACTTGTTTGAGGAGAGATGCCACAGAAAACACTTTTAGTTTACTTAATAACCTTTTAATGAAAGTTTCTGTGGACAAATGTTTCGTACATGAGAATGAGAGTGTGAAAACACTTGTGACGTTTAAAGTACCTCTTATAAACGTTCAAAGAAGTACCCTTATATTAGTATAAAACCATTATATTAACATCTCTTTTTCAAATATGATTTAAACATGGGCACCAGAAAATTATTCTATGGCATCACTAAAAGAAACCTTAGTGACTCGTTTTTAAGACTGTATTTAGTTTTCCTCTCATTGGTGATAAATATTTCATACTACAAATCTTTATCTTTACTAATCTTTATATCAACTCTTTATAATTGTGATATGAATCTAAGCAACGTGTATTGCGTACCACTGACTTCTAGCTATTTCTGATGTCGTTGACTCTGCAATCGTTCATATGGTGTATATAACGGAGTTCATGTAATTCATTTTTTATGCCACTACAGTTTCCTAGTCCTAACCTCAGATCAGTTGATATGCACCAATATGCTGACACACACAAAGAGAAATATTAGTAAATTTCTTACAAAATAAATACTCTCCTTTATACTGCTGATAAATGAACCATTCACTGTACATCTGGATTGGACATTGGTGAAGTCATCGCTTTTCTTGTTCTTTACAATTGCCCTGAAGTGCCCACATTCCAGGAGGCCATCGGGTTACACCACCATCTCTAGTGCTAAGCTGAGAACATGAGTTGTTTTGTTGCTGAGTAACACGAGACCACCACCTGGACCAGGCAGGCCAAGCCTAGAACTTTATAGAGGGCTTGGCTTTTGGCAATGAGACTTCTTTGAACAGCATTTTCAGTTACTTCTACTGTATAAACCTAGAAGAATTTGCTCAAACCAGTTTCTCAACTGCACTGTTACTATTATGCAATTTACATGCTTTGATTTTAAAATATACTTAATGGAACAATAATTTCACAATTGGTTTCCATTTCGTTTGTCTTCATAGAAGGTCAAATCTGACCATTTTATTTGGTTCAGTAGTCTTATTTTATATTTATAATTTTGGCACCAATCATATTTGGTGAAATAATCTTAATAAAATATATTAACCTCTGTCAGAACAAATAACAAAGCATAATAAAATGCTGCTGAACACAACTGTAAGCGAATAAGTTTATTAAAATATTTACACATTCTTACAGATTCTTGAAATCCAAACATAAATTGAAATGAAGAAATTCATCCCACATAGGCATCATTAATGCTGTCAAAATCTCTCACTGTATGCTAATTTTTGTGGCCATCACAAAATCTTTTACTAATGTTTTTAAATTTTACTTTGAACAGAACCACAACTTGGACTATTGGACCTATGCGTATATAAATACCTCTAGCATTTAGTATTAGTATTGGGCAAACACTGCCTAATGAAATGGTATTATTAATAATCAGTGCAATGAAGGACAACAAATATTCATCAGTGGCAAACAACGTAAGGCATGGAAAGAACATTAAACCTATCGATAACACTTCTCTAGCAGTACCTCAAGTAGTCATCAAGAAATTATTCACATCCTTGAAATTAGGGCATATCATGCTCAACTGCTCCAAGAAAAATCCCATGTAGAGAGAGACACACTACCAGGCAGTACTTCAGTACCAAATTCCTCAATATTGCTTCACTATCTCATCGCCCTGTCATTTTTGTACAGGTGCTAATCATACATAGCATGATTCCATGTGTCAATAATTTGCACATACCCTCATCTGCCACTTTATTAGGTACGCCTTGCTAGTAAAAGGTTGGATCCCCTTTTGCCTTCAGAACTGCCTTAATTCTTCGTGGCACACTTTCAACAAGGTGTTGGAAACATACCTCAGAGATTCTGGTTGGTTATTTGAGTTCCTGTTGCCTTTCTATCATCTGGAACCAGTCTGCCCATTCTCCTCTGACCTCTCACATCAAGGCATTTTCGTCCACACGACTGCCGTTCACTGGATATTTCCTCTTTTTTGGACCGTTCTCTGTAAACCCTAGAGATGGTTGTGCGTGAAAATCCCAGTAGATCAGCAGTTTCTGAAATACTCAGACCAGCCCGTCTGGCACCAACAACCACACCACATTCAAAGTCACTTAAATCCCCTTTCTTCCCCATTCTGATGCTCGGTCTGCACTTCAGCAAGTTGTCTTGACCACCTCTACATGCCTAAATGCATTGAGTTGAGGCCATGTGATTGGCTGATTAGCTATTTGTGTTAACAAGCAACTAAACAGGCAGTTGTGTGGACAAAAATGACTTGTTGATGTGAGAGGTCATAGGAGATCAGGCAGACTGGTTCCAGATGATAGAAAGGCAACAGGAACTCAAATAACCAATCAAAATCTCTGAGGAACATTTCCAACACCTTGTTGAAAGTGTGTCATGAATAACTAAGTTCTGAAGGCAAAAGTGGGTCCAACCTTTTACTAGCAAGGTGTACCTAATAAAGTGGCCGGTGAGTGTAAATACATTCACTTAATTATATATGCTTTTCTTTTTTCATTTCATTTCTCTGACCACAGACTGGGAGTGGTTGTGGTTGGGCTGACGGAATCCTTGCGAGCACGTTTGGGACTCTGGCCATAGCAAGGTGAGTGAATAAAGGTAGGACTGCTTGATGGAGATGACGAGGATGATGATGGTGAAGAAGAAGAGGTACAAAAGGAGGATGACGCTTTCAGCTGAAGCCACTTCTCCCCAAGGGCCTTGGCAAAGTGATCATCCACAGACACACTGATAGAGAGCTGCTTGGAGGAGCTTTTTTGGTAGTTCACTCCAAGACTTCTCTGGAAATGCTCCTCAACGTTATCATAACTGTGGTGTGTCATAACTGCACGGAGGAAACCGAAAGAGGGAAAAGAAAAGATTTAAAATGTACACTAAAATAGATAAAAAAGAAGGATATAGATAAAATAAGTAATCTGATGTATGTTAACAATAGTGAGCATTGTGATGCTGTAAAAAGCAATTAGAAGAACTGTTAAAAAACAAAGTCTCTTTACATCGTTACATACCAGACGAATGTTTGTAGCAGTCTTCAGCCCTATGTGCTGACTTAGTTGATGAGACACAAGTGATCACTGAGGGACGAACCTGGAAAACAAAGTGTCAACCAACACTCGTTACATACCATACTGCGGGAAAGGTCTATCCTTTGATAGTGAACACTACTAACACTACTGTGACAGAATAATGCTTAAGAGCCATTTATATGAATCCAACCCAATTCAGATTAATTCCTGAAGAAAACAGTTGTTTGCACATCTGTCCAAAGGAAGAAGATCTCAAAGGAATGTTTGTGGCTAAAATTCTGTGACTTTTTCCTTTTCAAAGTTCCTAACTACTGCTTCAGTTCTGATGACACTAACAGGTCAACAACGACCATGGTGTGTTGGGACTTGTTGACAACATTCCTCCACCCATTGCTCACATTTCTCCCTGAATCCGGCTGGATTGCATATCTGGGGCAGGCAGAGGCCTGTCTGCTCACTCAAGAAGGAGTCTGTTGGGAATATAGACAACCTTCCTGCATTCTGCTGAAACTTACAGATATTGGAGATAAGTCGACCTGTATGGCCTTGGGCGAGATTCTAAAATTTGACGGGACATACTCTGCTTTATGTTGAACAGCATTACTAGCACAGACAGTGATTGGTTGAATATGTATGTATGTGTGTATTTGTGTGTTTTTTTATATATATATATATATATATATATATATATATATAATATGCATATTGCTGTTGTCGGAAGAAGAAGGATTAAAAAAAAAAAAACATACTTTACTTTCAGTGAAAGTCAACCAGACTTTTTTCCAACTTTGGCCTGATTCTTTTGATCCATTCATCATGAAATTTACATACAATGTAATGTTACAGTGTAACAGGCATTTTCATAAAACTGTGTGCATTGTCAAAAACTGAAAAACAACTAAAAGGGAGATACAAGGTTTTCTTCCGACAGCAGCGATATGTATGTAAATAAGTCCACATGTAGTTGGTGGTTTAGTATAGGTAAAAAATAGCACCTTTATCCAGTCCCACTATTCATATTGTATTGTGCTTATTATTGTATTATATAGTGAACTTCTTTTTCAGCATAGTTGGATAAATAATTTGTTCACGATTTAATAATTAAAGTCTAAGTATATTTTGTTCTCATTTCCAGTGTACAACAAAAATGACATTGAGTATGCCTAAGTTACAATATTTTTAGTGTTTGAGATTGGAACATTAATATTATTTGTCAAGATATTTCACACCAAATTTGGCCTGTTTGTGTTTGTTCACTGAAGCAAATGTTTTGCTCTGTTGTGGATGTTTTACTAAATGATTTTATTATATTCATTTTATTTTAAGTGGTAATTTATCATTTCCATTTTCCTCTGGAAAGCATGCATGGGAGCCAATCACCCTGTGTAAGCAATCACCTGTATGTGCCTGACTGAGGTTTTTTTGTTCTTATCTTCCATCATCTCTGGTTCTTGACGACGTTTCTTGATGAGGGCAAGAGGCTCGTCCATAGTTGGTGTGGAGAGGACAGGGCTGGGAATGAGGTCAGTAGGACTGGCTGTGGGGCTCCAGGTGGATGTAGGACTCTCAGGTATGCTGAAGCCTGATGTTCTCCTGGCAGTGTTGGCCAGGCTCTTACTTAGGGCCCTTTCTCTCCTGACAAAATACAGCAATGACTGTCAATCTCCAGGAGGCTCAGTACTGTCTATTAGTAACAAAGAGCAGGAATAGCATTTGGCTAAACTGTACAAAGATATGTTCAAGCTACTTAAAAAGCCACTAGCAGATGTTCCTTAAAGACGGCTGACACTGGATGTACCTCTCTTCAAGTGTCCGCCCTCGTTCTGAACTGTGCCTGTGTTTGGGTGGGTGAGCAGGGACCACTCGCACTCTGTCACTGGTCATGTGACGGAACCTGTCCTCACTTCTCAGGCTAGGCTGACCTAGAAGACAACAGAAATTTCAAAGATGCTCAGTGGAAAAGCTGCAAAATTATAAGTGCATATTGCATATCTGTAGAAAATCACAAATATGTGAACTGGGGTAAATGTAAATTAATTGAGATAAGTAACACAGTAGCTTTATGTGACTAGGCAAGGATTATGGGAGAAAACAGTGAAAAGGAGTGGCAAACACAAACAACCATCTTACTGTTAATACTTGCTATTTCATCACTACCTGTATGACTTAATTGTGGGAAAACTTTGCTGTGCCCTTCGTTAAATGTAAACTCCGTTAAGCAGCAGAACAAGATCGACTGGCTCTGTGAGTCCTACTGTGGAACCCAGCTGATTCACCACTAACGGTAAATGTCATTCAAATGCAAAACAAAAAAGGCAGCATTTGTTTACTCATTTACTCATAACTGCCTGGAAACAAACTGAAACTTTATGATCTATTCTGACGCTGTCTGCCTTGCCGACCAACAGCTGGACATTTGTGAAATGGGACCGCCATGACTGTTCACAACATATTTTTACTCATCATCAAACAGAACAGAAGCAAAAGTATTATTTCTCAAAAAACGCAGTGATACACTAAGCCATGGAACCAATTAATAGGTTTCATTCAACTTTCTGTGGCTGTAGTTCACGTCAATGCAGTACACCACTGCTGAGTTTAGAAACTAGGCACATTTGATTGAAGAGTTTGGTTGGATTTTATTTATTATGTCCAGAAATTTCCTTAATGTCTTTCACCTGCAAAAGCAACTACCATACTATGTCAGGATGGCCTCCTTCACAAACTGTGAAAAGCAAAGATCAATTGGGCAAAACATTTAAATGAGTACATTCCTAAAAATCAATGAAAATCCTTGCAAATGTTAACATAAGAATCTTACAGCATGAAATATTTAAGTCAAGAATCCAACACTCCAAGTGTCTTAAGCAGAAAATGTTGGTAAATTTCATGCAAACAGTAACCTTTCTCCCTCACACTTACAGACATGCCCACAAAGCCAATTCAGTGGAGTTTGACAGGCTGGTACGGTCTGGCAGAGGACAGGGGGCCGGGTGTAAACCACACCTTACACCTTGAGTTGTTTTCTAGCGCCTGAGGGAGGGTTATTTTTCTTGAGAGCTCAGACACAAAAGCAGGCCCTCCTAAGGGTTCCATCATCTTTTTATTCACCACCAGACAATTAACAACCATTTGCTATCTAACATACACATGATGAAGCACACATAAAATGAAAATCAGTGAAAAATACCATGTTTATCTGAATTCATTCAATTCCGTTCTAGCCATCCTCAATTGGCAATGTTCATTAAAATGGCATATTTTTACATTATGAGCTAGACCATGTAATGTTTTGTATTCTGTTGGGGAGTCATTACACATTATTGCAGCAAGGTATTTGTTAGATGAACAGAAGTTGCGATTAGAAGACCAAGTCAAAAATGAACAGAAGCTATTAATAGATGATAGAAGACAACAAAATGCACAAAAGCACAAAAGGATAATTACCTTCCAGTATGTAAACTTTAAAGCCACTGCTCATCCGAGTGATGTAGTGGAAATTAGTGAGAGCCATGGTTCCAGATCCGTGCTTTCAAGGGTTTTTGCCAGCTGCTGACAAATAAATTGTATCTGGGCTTTTCACTAGAACAACTGAAATGTCACGCTCACAACAACTCTACACTGTGCTCTGTATCAGGACTCCACTCCTGCGCTCTGTGTCATTCAAGAACATCTTCCTATTGGCTATTTCAAGTACAGCCCCCATCTCCAGGTCTTCCTGCTCTTTGTTTGCTTCTATTTCAATGATGTTAGTTTCCACAGGTACCTTATGGGAGGAGTCTGGTAAGGAGCTATAAATTGCTTTCTATCTGGATCCCCCCTAACTTCCCCCTCCCGTAGCTCTTACAAAACTTGCAGTGGCAGAAATCTGCTGTGCCTCAGTATGTCGTGGACGTGCATGTTGTGTGTGTCTGCTGGTGGAAAATAGTATTCAAAAACGTTTAGTTGTATTTAAACTCAGATATTCACCATTTCCTTTTCCCTGAATCTTCTTAGTATCCACAAACAAGCCTTGCACTGCCTGCTGTTTCCTCTCCAAGTGTTAGCACCTGTTGACAGCCCCTCCTTCAGGACTAATCTAAAATCTTGCTTGACTGCATTTTTTTGAGTGCTTAGCTTACTTGAGCTGCAGTCATTTTGCCAACCTGCCTATACACGTAGCTTCATGCAAGTTCAACTAACCTTAAACCACCAGGTCTTTTCTTTCCTCCTTTTCTTTCTTCTGTCTTTAGCTGGTCAGACAAATGCTATTAAGCACTGAAAGATCTCTGTGCTCTGTGTTTGAGTGATCCTGCCCGAGCACGTTGAAGCATCTGGATGCATACCCAAACTGTGAAGCACAAACACACTCTCACACACACACATACACACACACACACACACACACACACACACACACACGCACACACGCACACATCACATACAATATGCTGGTAAGTCAAGTATATCTTGACTCTTCACTAGGACAATCAAAATATGAGGCTCTGCATTGTTCTCTCTATTGATTCTAAGCTCCTGTGTTCTGAGAAAACCTCATTAACATCAGTCGGGAACAAATTTCTAAATCACATTTTTTTCCTGTTGTTACTGTTGCAGTTTTATCAGATGTTACAATGCCTTTCAAAAACATGGTAGTAGTCCAGTCAATCTTAATGAGTCTTGACCCCACTGTTACCGATACTGGTGGGTTATGTCTCCTTCGAGGTGCAGGTCAGTAACCATAGAATATGGGCATTACTCCAATAGAATTTAGTTTCTGTGAAATATGTATAAGGTGCATTGGAATAACTTTGCACATAGCCTTGGATAAATATGTGGAATTTACTCTCAAATTATTTATTTGTCAACACAATGATGTTGGTGCTTGGTTCTGTTTTAAATGCAGCCAAACTTCTTTTCTTGTGGTGCAGGTTTTTGTAACCTGAAAAAAACAAATGCAAAAAAACAAACTAGATGAAAGTAATTAATTTGAAGAGCAGGCTTACATTTTGTGGAATCATTATACCCTCTACTTAAGTCAAAAGGAAATTACCTCGTCTCATATTCTATAACTAGCTAAATGAATACCTCACCCAGATGCCACACATGCTGATGTATGCCACCTACTGCAAATGTTTGCACAACTCATCGCCTATCATTATTGGCTTTACTGTTGCTTTTCTTGTGTTTTCTCCTCATTCAACTACATACAATGGAGACATGCTTCACGGCAGTAATGATATATTTGGCTACTGCAGGGGCAGATGATTTTATCTTAGGCATACAGTTGAACTAGGAAAGTAACTTACTGTCCTCAGAACCAAGCGTATGTTTATAAAGAAAGGGAAAGAAGTTATAGTATATGTGACCCTAACCCTAACCGTAACCCTATATTTTGCCATTGCTTTGGGTGGAGAAGGCATCTCTCTCTCTTTCTCCACAACAGATGATGGAAATTCTCTTGGCTTTCCTAACAGCTCCTTGCTGTCTTCAAATGCTGACTGAACAGTGATCTCTTTGTAAATCACTTAAATAAACATCTATCTAATCTATAGCATTATTGAAATGCATTGTATTGCACTTACACTACGTTTTAAATCTGTATTTTGTATTTTTTCTAGGTACCAACACTGGCTTTTGTTTCTGGCAGTGTGTTAGCTTGAGGCTAGTTTGGAATCTAACCTATTATTACTAGTTGATATATATTTTCTGAGTGGACAACAAAGCAATTCTGTAAGTTACTTTGGATAAAAACATCTGCTAAATATTGTAAATGTAAATAAATTATCCCATTTTGCACGGCTTGTGAGTGAATATCTGTGCTGAAGTATAGATTTTATAATCAGTGGCTTTGTGTGGTGGATATTAATTAATTAATAAGCCTGATAGCAACAGGTATAGATTTATATTTATACTGTATAAGACAAAAAATAGAGCTTTACACAGGAACAGGTGATTAAATTTAAGCCTACTGGCTTTTATTAAAAAATTAGTGAAGTGTTATACACCTTTTTGAATACTTGAAAGTGCACTATTGTAAGATGTATGAAAATGTAAGACTGTAAGAAAAAGCCATTGCAGGATACACCTTTCTTCTTTGTAGTCTTTGTAATGTGCATATCCTTAAGAAGATCTAGGTTTACTTCTTGACACTGGACCTTCCAGTCATCCATTCCTGTGGCTTTGTAGAGTATTCGTGTATTCATGCCTGCAGTGCTCCCAAAAGGTACTGGCAAGATGTACTTGCTTCCATTTTTGCCAGAAGAGGTCCTTGAAGTCAAATCCGGCATGGGAAGAAGCACCAAGCTTTTGTGTTGGTAACATGGCTGGGGTCAAGAAAGTAGGTAAATCAGGATCACTACACAGGAGCCAAATATCTTGCATTCACTGAGACTTCTGCCATAAACCTAGAAAACATTTTGTGAGTGAGTCACGACTGGGGAATACACAGGAGCATAGAGTCCAGTATGCAATGCCAATCATCCTTTTCCAAGTCCCGCCCATATGGGAAGCATGGGGAAGATTAAAAATCCAGCGATAACCTTCTAAGCTCAGACTAGATTTCAAGCTCGGTTCTTCCAAGACCATGCACAGTTCTTTACAAGCACCCCTAAAATTGGCACTGCAATCAGAGCGTATTTTTCTTGCATGACCTAAAAAAGTGTCAGAGTTCATTAATAAAGCACTCTGTAAGTATTAGGACACACTTCTTTGTCGTTGAATTCAAGTGCTTCATTCAACCCCCATTGCCTCAAATCCAGCACCTACCCATGCAGCCTGCCTTTACAAACAGTGAAAGAGTTCACTGAATTTGAGCATAGTATTGCAATAGAAAGCCACCGTTGCAACAAGTCAGTTCGCAAAATTTCATATCTCCTAGATATTCCACGATCAGCTGTGAATGGTATTACTGACAAGTAAAAGCGTTTAGAAACCATGACAACAGACAACTAAATAACTGCAGAGTTCCAAACCTCCTTTTCCAATAGCATAAGCACAAAAACTGTGTGCTCAGAGCTTCATGGCATGAGTATCTATGACCGAGCAGCAGCATGCAAGTTTTACATCACCAAGCACAATGGCAAGCATTGGATGGAGTGGTGTAAAGCATGCCGCCACTGGACTCTGAAGCAGTGGAAACATATTCTGTGGAGTGATGCTATGGGGTTGTTTTTCAGGGCTTGGCCCAGGCATTTTAGTTTCAGTGAAGGAATCTTAAGACGGAGAGGGAGAGGGAAGAACTGAGAACCAGGCTGGAGTACGAGAACTGAGTGATCTTCACATGATGAGTACTGATTTCCAGAAATATGGCTTTCCAAGAGTAGGTTCTGAAGTGACAACAACTGTAGCAGCATGGGTAACTTGGTATGACTATAGGAATACGGAGGATCTAGATTCAGAACCAGGTTGCTCAGTCTAGCATTTGGGTATCTAAGGCATAGTATGGCTAGGTAGATAAGTTTTGCCTAGGCAGAAAAGAAATCCTGTAACATAGGCCCCTGTATGATGCTTGGAGTAAGTAGTTTGCTATTAAGGTTGTAAGATGTTGACACAGAATCAAATTAATTTGATTCTGTGTCACATTTTAGCATGCTTCTTAACAGACACCCGGGTGCAAACCCCTGATGAGCAAGCCAACGGTGACAGTGGCATGGAAAAACTCACAGTGAGGAAAAAACCTTGAGAGCAACCAGGACTCCCATCCTCCTCTGGTCCACACCAGATTGTAAAGATTGTGTTAAACACAGCAAGCAAATGGGTTGGATGAGAATAAAGCAGATTACAGTATATATTCCTGAATTAAATAAACATGGAGCAGGAATGGCTGTTGGAGGTGGTTGTGGGAAGATATGCTTGGTGACAGAGGCAACTAGATGATGCTCCAGCCACTGCAGGAGGTAGTATGGCATGGAAATCCTGTTGGCAACAACTTGGTTGTTTAGTTATGGCAATGGGTGAGAATAACTTGCTTGGAATTTAAGCCCCCAAAAGACTGATGATGCCGAAAAGACATGGCCCCCCAGGACTGAGAACTGAATGGAGTAAGAGAGTGAAGGGAAATCAAATGGTGGCCAAAGAATGACCAGAGTGCCTATGAGAGCAGCAGGTTACAGACAGCATTTTTACGAAAAACCAATAGTAGTCCAGTCAGATGGAAAAACTACGAAATGGATCTGAGTAAAAGATAAAAGTCATTCAAGGTGGAGCTGGTCTGAGGTAAAGCTGAGTTAAGATAGCAATGAGTTGTGGAGCTGACTGTGTTGGATCTGAACATAGATGGATCTGATCTAAGATGGAGCAGATCCAAGATGCGACTG
This sequence comes from Pygocentrus nattereri, assembly GCF_015220715.1. NCBI lineage: Eukaryota > Metazoa > Chordata > Actinopteri > Characiformes > Serrasalmidae > Pygocentrus > Pygocentrus nattereri. The sequence goes on along the minus strand of NC_051238.1, from coordinate 19,476,020 downwards.
ATCCAACATGAAGCCAAGCTGATCCAAGGTGGAGCAAAAGTGAGTCAGACGTGAGTTGCAGAGCTGATTGAACTGGAGCTGATCTGAGACAGATCTGATCAAATATGGAGCAGAGTTGAGACAGAAATAAGTTGCAGACATGCTGTATTGCCAATCCTAGATGGAGCTGAGAGGAGTGAAGTGCTGTGGAGCTGAAACACATTGGAGCTGAACCAGAAAGGAGTTGAACTTGAGGTGGAGTCAGGATGAGACAGAGCCATAAAGAGTAAGAAGGGAGTTGCGGAGCTGGGTTGTAGGAGCCGATCCAAGATGGAACACTTGGTTTGTACAGAATCTGCGTGAGATGTGAATGGCAGAGCTGATTGCACTGGAGCTGATCTGATATGGAGCAGTTGAGACAGAAATAAGTTACAGAGCAGAGTTGTGCTGGAGCCAATCCAAGATGGGGCTGAGTGGAGTGAAGAGTTGCAGAGCTGAGACACGTCAGAGCTGAACCTGGAAGAAGTTAAACTTCAGATGGAGCCGGGATGACATGGAGCAATGAAGAGTCAGAAAGGGGTTGCAGAGCTGAGCTGCAGTAGCTGGGCTGAGATGGAATGAGTGGAGATGGAGCCATATAGAGTCAGAAAGGAGTTGCAGAGCCAGGTTGCAGGAGCTGAATTGAGAGGGAGCCCAGTTGATAATATCAGTATGGGAGATGTGATTTTTCCATCATAGCGCATTGGTGTGTAGTTGCGGTCCAGAGAAGGGTGTAGTTTGGACAGCTCCGAGTACTGCAGACTGCTTGGAAGCGCTGGAACCTGGCTGGGAGTCTACTCGTGGCCAAAGAAATCAAGAGCCTAGATCCTGTTGAGTTCTCGCTACCCAGAGCAGCAAGTACGATGCAAATGGATTTCAGAAAGATGTGTAGGCAGACAGCTGTAGAGAATTCAGGGTTGACAACTGAGCTACACTAGTGTCATACTACTGATTGTGAACACTTTGTTAGGGGAACAGAATGAGGATGTGAATTTATAGGGCATTAGATCGGATGAAGGAGGGGTTTCAGCCATGTTCCTCTGCCAAACTTCAGTTAGAACATAATCACATCAAGTCAAATGACTATTAATTAAAAAAAAATAGTCTTTCTTGCTCTGAAATAACATGCAGGGGAGTTTCTTCGCCTGTTCAGGGTTTGGTCTATGTGGTCTTCTATCAGTCTCATTCTCCTTGGACTGCAGACTGAGCCAGAGGTTCTGAACACCCGTTCTGACGCACAGCTACAGGCAATGCACAGATACACTTTAGCAAAATGTGCAAGGATGGGTAGGTTTTGGCATATAACCCCTACTAGGCAAGTGAGTCTTCTTCGGGACTCATCTCCTTTATCTGGCTGTACAGCGTGAACTCACTACTAAGCTTTTCAGGAGGTGTCTTGTCATATGCATCAATCTCAGCTGTACCCGCAGAGCTGCCTGCTGATCCCCTTTTCTCTGTTATGATGCTAGACAGCAAGCTTTTCAGCTTTTTCAGATGAGTTTTTTCTTTGCTACCTCCATTGCATGTTCCTTGATGAACTCTTTCTGACTCTGCTGCTCCTATTCTGCTCCTTCTAACAGCTGAACAGTCTAAGCTCTCGGCAGAAGCTGTTCCTTTACAGCTTTTTCTATAGATGCAAATAATTTTTGAGAACGAGTTGCAAGTTTTTTGTTTTCATATCTTTTTTATGTCACTTTTGATCCTTTGTTTCATTTCTCTTGCAAGAATACTCTCAGACTCCCCTGTTGCACACACACATATACATTATGACCACCTCCTTGTTTCTCATTGTCCACTTTATCAGCTCCACTTACTGTGTAGCTGCACTCTGTAGTTCTACAGTTACAGACTGTAGTCCATCTGTTTCTCTGATACTTTGTTACCCTGTTCTTCAGTGGTCAGGACCCCCATGGACCCTCACAGAGCAGGTACTACTTGGGTGGTTTGGCTAGCTAGGTTGTATACAGTATTGAAAGCATAAAGTTATAGAATCAAATGATTTGCCATGTTATAATATTGAAAAAGCATCAAGCTTTTGATGCTTTGTGTAACTCTTCTCTGCACTAGTCCCCTATACTGCTGATCTAGCAACAGTAACTTCTTCAGGTCAGCTCACCAGTAGCTCTGCTGTACCAGATGCACCTCTTAGGAACTCTGTTGCTGCAGTCTCAATGACCTCAAGTACTGTGGTCCTGTTGCCCTCAGCTATTGCAGTCCTGTTAGCCTAAGATGCAGTGAAACCAGAGACTGGATCTTTAAATGCAGATGCAGTTTATTTAGCTTCTACTTCAGCACTTTCTGTGTCCCTGATCCTGGATCAGTCTGACTTATTCTTGCCTCTGCAGACTCTGTCCTTGACTCTTGATGCAACAGTGCCACCAGGTGTTCCTGAACATACAGTACAATTGCCACTGACTTGCTCTTGTTGCCTAGAGTTGCAGTGTACTTTTTTCACATCTTCTGCCTGGAGGAGGATAGATGGCCTGAGGGCTGCAGTGTCATGTATGGCCCTGCTTTAACTCTAAATTACTGACTGCATGGTGCTAGGTGCTGAGAAGTCTAGGAGACCAGACCAGCAATGCTTAAGGTTAAGGTATTCTTTTGTTTGAGTCACAAGCTCACTCCTATGTTTTTAGTGGCCACTCACTTTTTCCCCAAGGATAAAAATATGTAACATGCAATCTAAACATCTATTAATGTTGGGAAAATCAGAAAATATCCAAATTAGGTTGCTGATCTTTATAAATCATGGACAGTGCTAAATATTAGGATAAATATTAAGGTCCAAACAACTGAAGCTATGCTGACCCTGCCTGGAATAGGACATAAGTGTACCACGGCCCCATGCACAGTAAAGAGGAATTCTTAAGAGGTGAAACTAGAGGAAATGTTTTTGTCAACTTGACCAACTTGAGATTTCAGATATGAGAAATTTTGCATATTTTATTATAACTTCATTCTCAATTCTATATGACTCAGTTCTATACATAATGGAATTTGTATATACTTTAAAATGTTCCATCAACACAATTATTGCCAAATGTAAATAAATGGAAAGACAAAGCTGGGTTGATGTAATATCCATATGAGGATGATGTACACATTTGAAAGAAGTAAATTAAATGCATCACTTTAAATAAAACATTAAAATAAGCTCACTGGACAACAAATGTTATCTATGACTGAAACATGCCTACCAGCGTGCAATACCTCCATAAGCATGAATAACAGTTGCCATTCAATTTGACATGGACTTGACAAGTTTCTGGATCTGAGCAACATCAAGGTTCAGCAATTTTTGCCTCAAAGAACTGTAAAGTTCGGCCAGATTTTGTGGACGCCTTCCCTGCTGTCTTACTTGTTGTTCCTGGTAAGTCTCCCAGGTTTTCAAGTGTTCAAATTCAAATCAAGAGTATTCAAGTCTAGGGATTTTGTAGGCAAGTCCAGATGTATGATTTGCTCATGAATGTTCATCATGCCACGCAGTCCCAATTGAAGCCCTGCGAATGTAAGAATTGTCATCAAAATCGTTTATCCCACAAAAACTGAGAAGGCATTCTTTGAACCTCTGAACAGCCAAACCTGCAAACAGCAAGCGGTTGCTTTCATAGCGTCACTCATGCATATTTCTTTTTGCAGCTTTTGCAATCAGTGAACCTCATTTCTGGGAGGACAATTGTTCTGATTTGGAGGATGAAAAGTAATTAAAACAAAAAATACTGCAATAACCGTTCATCATTTTCCCATTGATCAGCATCCTCCTAACAATCAAACCAAGTCATAAGCACTGCAGGAACAACGGGTGGTGGTCCTGAACGTAACGCAGGACAGAAGGAAAACCCGGATCGGATTCAGGAGAACAGGATTGGGCGGCGGGCGTGATGCGGTAGGCTACACGCGTGTTCGGGAGCTCCAGCCGCACCTGCGCTTAGAAGAATCCAAGTCACTGACAGTCTGGCCACAAGACGACGGGAGGAGATCCAGACACACTTTTATCTTTCTGCTCAGCATCTTGGTGGAATTGAAATACAACTGTGGTGTTGTTACAGATGAGCCTGGCAGAACCAGGAGAAACAGCCTCTTAAACGTCTCTTTATGATCAGCTGTGCCGTCCTGCGTTAGAATAACGCGTTTCATGCTCGTGGACGGCAGCGTCGAGCGCATTAAGGTACCGCTCGGGGAAGCTGCACGGTAGGATAAGGTCTCCAGGGTCTGGTCTACTGGTTTTCGATGGGGAAGTAGGGCGCTTGGTGGTGGATGGTTTGTAATATTTGAAGAGTCACTGCACACGTATCACTATTGTTATTATACACCGATCCAGTCGCCTCACCTTTTATCCTCACCATGAATTACCTGCGACGTCGACTGTCGGACAGCAATTTTATGTCCAACTTGCCTAATGGCTATATGACTGACCTCCAGCGGCCCGACCCTCCGCAGCAAAGCCCCGGGCCGGCGGTGTCGCCCGGAGCGCAGGAGAGGCGGCCACCTCCCAGCCAGTCGAGCGGGGCCGGCTTTTTCTCCTCCATCTCCAACGCTGTGAAACAAACCACCGCAGCCGCCGCGGCCACATTTAACGAGGCTGCCGAGAGAGCGAGCTCTGCACACGCCAAGATTCTGCTGGTCATCGATGACCAGCAGACGGACTGGTAAGATCAACGCCGCCGTGTACCTCCTCATTTTAAGTAGGTCATGACTGTTAAGAAAGCCTCGGTTCCTTCATGCGGGCTGACGTGTGGGCTTCATTTAAATCGTCGATTAATGCGAATTTTGTCACAAGTACAACCTCAGATTATGATATTATATAGATGCATGTAAATAAGAACAGTACACGTAGAGTTTCTGGGTCCCCTGTGGGCTGTTGTCGTGCAGCACTATTCGAAAGCATAAAAATATCATATTTTTCGATAGTCGAGTATCAATAGGCGTGACTCGACATCTCATCGCCTTTTTAGGCTACACGTAAGCCTAATATGAGAAACAGAGCTGTTAGACATTCGCGACTGTGCTCATAAGGACGTTCAACATAATGAACTGCAGCTTCTGTGAGCAGTCAAATTTGGGCTCTGAGGTCTGAGTACTGATAAATCTGCGAACTTCAAGCCCCAAAACAAGCGTAGAAGATTGAAAACTCATTATTTCACCTTTCACAATTCTGGCAAGAAGTCCAACAGAAGACTTGGAATGTAGATTTTCTATATAAATATAGGTCTCTTATACAGTCATGCCCCAGAATATAAACACATGTTATAAGTTAGATATATTCCTTCTTGACATTTTCTGTATGACTTGCGTTTCATTATGTTCAGTAACTTTAATCCCACTCTCTTCCTCCGGCAGGGCCAAGGTTTTTAAAGGCAGGAAGGTTCACGGGGAATTTGACATCAAAGTGGAACAGGTGGGAAGAATTTCCATTTCAATTCCTGTATGTTGCACACGCTAATAAGATGCTCTCATTCCAGCTATTTGTCATTTAAATTTGATTGTAAGAATTTTATTCTTACTGCTTCACATGAATAAATATTGCAACTATTATTAATTTTATTCAGAAGTGAAGAGACACTCTGGGCAAAATGGAAACTTAACCATTGCCGCATCATACCTAATCATTTTCTACAGCGTCTTCCACAGTACTCTCTAAAGGGAGATATTCCCATTTAAAGACTAGGAAAACCCCTTTCGTATAACCTTTGAAAGCTTGGGAAAAAAAAAACACTAGAAATGTGGTGGTGGAATGTTACTGCTAGTGAGCTGAATGTCTTATAGCAACTGTTTAACTATAGTAATGGTTTTAAGTCATCATTGCGGTGGAAATTGGATTACTCAAATGACAGATGACTCATCAGATGAGGAATACAGCAAGCTGAGGAAAACCTGGTTATCTAGATATCTTACCTCAGTTTGGCTTCATTCCTCTGACTGACAGGGTAAAGAAATAGTCTCTAGCATTCACTTTGTGCAGAATAAATACAGCAGCACTGTTTTATTTACACTCGGATATGCCCGTGATATAGCTTTCTGATCTCTCTAGTAGTCCTTTTGTGGCTAATTAGTAAGTATACATAATTTTTCTGTGGCATACTGTCATCCTTTCCACTAACCGTTAGTCATATGTTTCTGGTGAAACAGTGAAAACAGAATCTTTGTATATTTAGCAGATGCTCTTATTCAGAAAGATAAGCATGGTTATAGTAAAATGTTATAGCCAAACTGGCATTACTATATTTATGAGCCAGGAGATTAATTAAATTAAATTAATCAGGATTCCCAGTGGTTGTATGGCCTTTGTGCAATGCATGCTGGAAAATGTAATAGGAGAAAATATGAAACCAATAAATAAACAAATTCTAACAAAAATAATGCAGTGTGGATATAATGCTGGGCTACAGAGTACTGCATAATACAGCATATTGAATGCTAGATTTAGGCCAGAATGACCCTTTATTGTCTAATGTCTCGGTGTTGTTATACTTACTTACCCCTCTACTTCTGCTTCATAAGGCCAGTCTCTTTGTAGTGCTTCCACAGCATTAATCAGGAAGGCAAAAAGCGTTTAATAATGACAGGCTTGGTAATCATGTGAGTTGGATTATTATCGTTTAAACTTCTGTGTTGCTCTATTCCCATATTGTGAACAGCAGATGTTTTTGACTGGGTGCAGATATATTGCTGTTTTTGGAAGAAAACCTCATGTCTTCTCTTTTGACGTGTTGAGTTTTTGATGTAGTTCGACATTACCTGTGGCCCTTCACTTTGTATGTAAATTTCATGATGAATGTACAAGAGGAAATTACCCAAATGAATGTTAATCATCTTGCTTGTCACTGGTATTGATTTTCTTCCAGGCTGACTTCTCTGAGATTAATCTGGTGGCTCATGCAACTGGCAGCTATAGTGTGGACACTGAAGCTATTCGTGGTGGCAACAAGATCACAAAGTAAGCTGCAACACATTCAGGCTATCTTAAGAAATCTTAAATGAATTAAGCAGTGACATTATTTATAGATAGATTTACAATCTTCATTTACCAACAGTCTTGTGACTGTGCATTTTGCTTCCATGCTTATGTCAAGTATTGTAAATGTACACCCAAAAGAATATTTAAGCCCAAAAATGAAAGCTTATGGATTTTAATTACATGTGAATTTTCCATTCAATTTAAATACATAAATCCAATCAAAAATGGTATTATAATTTGTTTCTCCATCATGTGAATAAGCCTGAATTAAAAAAGAAGTACTTGTAGGATTTATGCTTCTTTTTTTACGTAACATTTATGTATTTCTAGAGTTAATAATACCCTCTGTATTCACAGCGCAATTACTTAGACTATGTAAATGTATTAAATGACAATACATGTTAACTTCCCAAACATTTATTGGAGTCCAAACTGTATTAAAGTATTATACTATGCCTCACAATAAATAACTCCCATTGTTTATTTAATCTACCTTTTGTACCCATTTACATGGCAGCAGATCTAGCAAGGATGCTAATGAAACGGGTTTGAAGCAATCTCCCGGGTGATGATGCGTTTCCTGTTACTATTGCAGATGCGCACGGCCTCCTAATAAGATTTAGTGGAAAAACCCAACCGGTCTTTTCAATTCAAATCAATTAAATCAGTTTTGAATTTATCCAAATTGGGTTGTTTCTAATGAATATAAATAAGTTAAAAAATTATGTTTTGTAAATAATTTTTATTTAAAGTATTTGCTTAATTTTTATGATGGGCATAAATCATTTTTTTGAGACATGTGTTATAATGTTTAGAATGGCTGATGTGAAAAATAGATTAATCAGATTTCAAAATGTGTTGTGATATTTCATGTTCTCCAGATGTTTCAAGCCAGACTTTGTACTGGTGCGGCAGCATGCTTTCAGTATGGCCAAGAATGGAGATCACAGGAACATTGTGATCGGTCTTCAGTATGCTGGCATCCCTAGTGTAAACTCTCTGCACTCTGTATACAACTTCTGTGACAAGCCATGGGTGGTGAGCAATATTGTGCCATCTGATCTGTGATCTGATCTTTATCAGTGTCACTATTTGTCATTTCATTTGATTGTCACCGTGAGCTGATTTGATAAGTTAATTTATTAGGTTCATTGATTTCATAAAACACTATGAAATTGATGTATTATATCTTTTCATTCCAATGAATAAGTAATTATAGAGATTATAGATTATAGTCATGTTACTGTGAAGACACATTTTCTTATCGTCCAATAAGTGAAATGCAAGGATTCATGTATGTTTGTGATTACGCGCCTGTGGATGCTTGCAGTTCGCTCAGATGACCAGATTGTACAAGCAATTGGGGCCAGAGGAGTTCCCACTGATTGAACAGGTTTACTACCCTAACCACAGGGAAATGGTGAGTATGGCACCATCTGTCTTTCCTTCACTTTCTCACACTTGCAGAGTCCCGCACAATCCACAGGATACAGCAGAGCAGCTGTTAGATGGCACCATCCGCCGTTGCATGAGGACAGCCCAGCATTAGGCAAAAATTCAGTGGTATCATACATATTCTGTATTCCACAGCACAAATCATAGAGCTGCCGTCTCATTACTGGCACCTGTAGAGATTCTTATGAGGACAATATTTTTCTGTTTGCATTTACTTTCTTAAAGAGCATTAAGTTATTATTTATAAGAACTTCTGAGTGGTCTATGGTTTAAGTTGCACAGCCACGCAGAGCCTTTGTTGTAGTATTTTGCACTTCATAATTTTCAATAGGAGACAGGCAGGCTAGTCTGGCACCCATGCTCTCTGATGGGGATGATACAAAAGCCATGCTGTTGTAATGTGCAAAATGTGGGAAGGTCCTGAAATAAGCGTGGATGTCACTGAAAAAGATGCTGTCTTAAAAGCAGCATATGTTGCGCCAAAATATGTATATATCTTTCAGGCTTCAGGTGCTTTTACAGATGTGCAATTTACCCATGCCCTGGGCACATGTACGCCGGCATACCATGACAGACCCTGACTGTAGAACTTTACACTGATAACAATCTGGATGGTCTTTTACTTCTCTGGCCCAGAGAGCATGATGTTCATTATTATATGTATTATTATCATAACAAGCTAAAGATTGACTCATCAGACTGCAATACATCCACTGTGCATCAGTCCATTTCAGGTGAGCTCGAGCCCAGATACGTCTGCAGCTTCCATTGTGCACGGTACAGTCTTAACTTGCATTTGCGGTTGCAGTAACAAACAGTGTTTATTCACAACAGTTTGACACAGTTGCGTATTCCTGTGCCCATGTGGTGATGTCCATTAAAGAAGCACGTCTGTCTTTAGTGCAGTGCTGTCTGAGGGGGTCCCAGGCATTCAGATGTTGTTTTTGGTCTTGCTTTTTATGCACAGAGATTATTCTGGATTCTTTGAATCTTTTAATGCAGTCAATCATAGAGGAGTATTTTTTAAACAATTAGGCTATTGGCAAAGTGGTGAGCTTCAGTCCTCAGTCCTTACTCAGTCCAGGACCAGATGTTCCTTTCATAGCCAAGCATGATTGCATTAACTCTTTTAAAATGTTTCCTGAACATTTAACATTGGACTGTTCTTGCTGACAGTCTTACTGTCTCAGACTGACTTTTTGATCAACTTCTGTTTTACTTTACATACTGTAATACACACGCATCACAGTCATTGGATGTGTGCTTTCAACCACAATTTCCATTTCCATTTCCATTTACGGCATTTTGCTGACGCTCTTATCCAGAGCGACTTACAATTTGATCACTTTACACAGGTAGGCCAAGGTGGTGTTAGGAGTCTTGCCCAAGGACCCTTATTGGTATAGTGTAGTGTGCTTGCCCTGGTGGGGGATTGAACCCCAGTCTACAGTGTGAAAGGCAAAGGTGTTAACCACTACACTTTCCAACCCTATTTATTGAGGTCTTTCCCATAAATCTAAATGTAGATGTCACTTTATCCACTGTTTTTATTGATTTTATCAATAAAAAGTATATATTATATATATACTATTTACTAGCAGCAATTCATTGTTTAAAATTACAATACTTTACTCTATTTCTAAATACAGATGATTAGTAATATATAGCTTAAATATGCCAATAGCTCAAGGACTTCAGTTTCACTACATCAACATCAACATAGATCAACATGTAAAGATCTATATGTGTGCCACAATTATTGGCACTAGAAGTGAAAATGAACTGAAATATATTTCCATTCATATTTTATGTATTAAGTTCACCTGAATGATTAGGAACACTTTCATGGTCAGGCGTGACGTCCTAATTCAGTGAGTTGTTTGATGTGGTTGTCAGAAGAAAGCTCTCTGCTCTCAAGGACCAATAAACTCACGGTCCTACAGTTTGCCAAACATTACTGGAACTTTCAGTGGGACCATGTTCTATGGTCAGTTCAGACTAAAATAGAGGATTTTAGCAACAAACACCAGAGGTGAGTTTGGCGTGGACACAAACATAGAAAAGTATTTAGGTTTAATGTCAATGTGCTCTGAAAAAAAGCTTAGATTTTTGTTAATATTTTGAGTGAAAGATGAAGAGGAATGGCGGTGAAGAATGTTTTTATACCCTGTTTTGCACCATGTTTAGCAGGGATGCCAATATTTAGGAGGACACTGTATTTAAAAGAAACAATAGTGCTTTTTAACAACAGCATAGTATTGTTTATGAATCACTCTGTGAACTGAATACCCCATTACAGCAATGTATACATGCACTTATATCCATCATTAATATAAATAACAATTTATGTATTAATTATTACACTACAAAATGAAGTTAACTGCAACACAATACACCAACATGGTTGGAAATATGTAAAAAGCATTCAGACATAAAGTAGGAGTTGGGATAATATGTTGCGATAAAAAAATTCTCAGATGAAATAGTCTGTAGAAGAAAAATGAAAGCAAGTTAACAGAAAACCAACAAAACTGCAAATAATTCTGTTAAGCTTTACCCCAGTTATTCAAAATTCAGACAGGCTGCACAAAACACCACACATTTTCCTAATATGTTTTGCAAATTGATGTTAGTTACTGTAAAAATCAACATTTTAGCTTATTTGACAAGAAGCTTGACCTATCAGAAAACACTATTCTTTATAGCAATTGATTATGTTTAAGGAATACAGTAGATTACTGCTGAATTTGGTTCAGTTCTTTACAACGTAGGTGATAATTAATAAATAATAAAGGATAGAAGTCCATCCAACCTGAATGCATAGGGGTGGTTTTGATGCAGACTTTTAAAAGTGAATGCGTTTATTTATTTACAGATCACTACCCCTGGCTTTCCTGTGGTGGTGAAGATGGGCCATGCTCACTCTGGCATGGGAAAGGTAATATCAGAACATTCATTTTCCTTTTAAGACTGTAAGAATAGACAGAGTCATGTTTGTCTGGGCTTTAATAATGTGATGTTTTCTTTACAGGTCAAAGTGGACAATCAGTATGATTTCCAGGACATTGCCAGTGTTGTGGCCTTAACTAAGACTTATGCCACTTCTGAGCCTTTCATTGATGCCAAGTATGATGTCCGTATCCAGAAGATTGGGGACAATTACAAAGCCTACATGTAAGCGAATATGTTGTTCATAAGCCAAAGTGAAGTTTTTATAATTTGTAAAAACATTTTGTCTATGAATAATAATAATAATAATAACAACAATAATAGTAAGTTAAATTTATAAAGCGCCTTTCACAAACCCAAGGATGCATTACATCATTTTTTAAAAAAAAGAAAAAAATTTAAGTCTACAGAGAGGAAAAAAGGAAGGTTTTTAACAGGGATTTGAAGGAAGACAGAGAAGAGCAATTCCGAAGAGTGGAAGGTAGAGAATTCCAGAGTTTGAGGGCAGCAGTGCTGAAAGATCTGCCACCAATAGTAGAAAATCTACTTGAGGGAACTGTGAGGAGTCCAGCATTAGAAGATCGGAGAGCACGAGAGGGACAGTATAGAAAAAAGATCAGAAAGGAATGTCAAAGCCAGACCATGGAAAGCCTTGAAGGTAAGAAGAAGGATTTTGTACTTGATTCTAGAACTAATCGGAAGCCAATGCAGCTGTTGAAGAACAGGAGTGATATGAGCCGAGTGCTTGGTGGAGGTCAGAACCCTGGCTGCTGAGTTTTGGACGTACTGAAGACGATTGATTAGTTGAACTGGAAGGCCATAGAAAAGTGAGTTACAGTAATCGATGTGAGAGAAGATGAAGGCATTGATCAACATTTGAGCATTAGTGTCACTCAGCACAGGGCGTAAGCCTGCAATGTTACGCAGATGGTAAAATGCAGTTTTAGTTACAAGCTTAATGTGAGACTCGAAAGTAAGAGAAGAATTAAGAAGACAGCCGAGTTTCTTAACAAATTGGGCTGGCTTAATATCGACACCATCAATATGAGATGTACTGTATATATATAGCAGACTATTTGGTTGACAAAATACACAAACCATGTATTTGAAAGTACAAAATGAAAAGTAAAACAAGACACTTGCTACATGAACTCATTTTAAGTGAAAATACTCTTGTTTCTCTTGTAGCACCAATATTTTAATAGAATGTAATTAATTAGTCTGACAATTATGTTGATTAAAATGATCAAAAGCACAAAACACTGAAGGTTGTTTCCATCAGGGAGAACTGAGTGGCTCTGAAATCACTTTTTACACACAAGCAAAGTTTCAGTTTCAGATTTATTTACAACTTAGTTCCAAGTTTAAGTTGAATAAAAACTGGCTTTAAACTCAGGATCACAGATGAGCTCCTTTACTATGTTGATCTGTAGGCCTCTGTTCATAAACATAAACCAGCCCAAACTCATTTACTATAAAATGAAATGGCGTTTGTAGAAATTCAGAAAAAAGCAGCGTCAGTCACGACTGCATATGTGGACATATTTCTTTTTTTTTTGCGATCAATTCTTTATGTTTAACAAAAGCAGTAGCCAGTACTGCAAAGACACATAACACACATCTCAAATATACCCATGTGGACATATTTCTATATTGTGCTCTATTTACACAAAGTTAGGTTAGTTCATCGTTTATGTTGAACAGACTCTCCCAAAATTTTTCGCTGCGGCGCTGACGTTGAACCGTGTGCTGCACTGGGTCGGTCTGACCAACAGGTCAAAACCAGCTCTAAACAAAGTGTCCGCTGGGCCCTGATTGGTGCTCTGGCTTTGCGCTTCTTTCATTTTGACATGTTACATTTTTATACACACAGAAACCAAAAGGAACGACAGATTTCTCAAAATGTTGTGGAGGAAAAAGTCAGATATTAGACTCTGAAATGTAGTGGAGTGAAAGTAAAAAGTCGCCCAGAATGGAGAAACTTCAGTACAGATACACAAAAAAACTACTTAAATGCAGCAATGAATTACAATTACTTAGTTACCGTCAATCACTGCTATTTTAATACTGGCAATAAATATTTTGGCTTGCAATTTCTAAAGTATCTGAAAACAAATACTTCCAACTGTATTGAGTCATCTCTCAATCTCCTGACCAGCATCTATTAAATTTGTAAGAAAAAATATGTTTTGGAGTTGGTTGTCCATGAACTATCTGGCAGCTGACCAGTGCTGTTTGGTTGATCAGGAGGACATCTATCTCTGGAAACTGGAAGACCAACACAGGCTCAGCCATGCTGGAACAGGTAGCCATGTCTGAAAGGTGAGTTCTCTGCTGAGATGTCCACTTTTTAAAATGCACATTGCATTTCTTTAGAGCTGTAGTGTACAGCTCTGTCTTTTCATGGTGCACAGTTTCACGGTAAAAGGAGCATATATATTGCATGTGATGCCTCTAGGTATCGTAAGTGGGTGGACTGGTGCTCTGATGTTTTTGGAGGTCTGGATATATGTGCTGTTGAGGCATTACATGGCAAAGATGGGCAAGATTACATTATTGAGGTAAGGGATTACATGCAAAAAAGCTCAATTCAATATATATTCAGAATGAAAAATATCTGTAAGTATCTGTATTCAGTCCAGGTTTCATTTTGTAAAAGACGTATTCAGAATACAGTTGTGATGAGTCAGTTATTCTGAGTTTTAGTAATCTACTTTGAGGGAAGACTGAACTCCTCGGTAGTGCACATGTTCACGTGTGAAGAGCTTAGCTTTGGTATTGTACTGGACTTGTACTGGACTGCAATGCAGGAGTGGGGTGAAGCAAGCAATAGCAGCTAAAAATAATGTTGAGAGTGTTGTAGGCATTTTGGTAATTTGAATAATTTTTTCATGAAACATATTAACCAAAGAATTATATGAACAAAACTGCCAACCAGTAACAGTGAGGAACAGTTTGAATAAAAGTTACAGCAGTTTTTCCCATTGACCTTTTTAGTATTTATTCTAAATGTGTTCCAAATGTATTCTGACATTACTTTCATATGTCATTGTAATGAAATATGTTACTGAATACATTTAGGACAGTGTATTCACGCATCACAACTTTGGTAACGGCTGTACAATTTCTTTGTGTGGGCTGTTAGGTGGTGGGATGTTCGATGCCTCTGATTGGGGATCAGCAGGAAGAAGATCGGGCTCTGATAGCTGACCTGGTTGTGTCCAAAATGAACCAGACTGTCCCACAAACTTCAGCTCCTTCTCCGGTCCTCTCTCAGGTTAACACACAGTCACACACCTTCCTCCTAAGTACACCTCCTTGTCCATTCTTTGTCCATTTTATCAGCTCCACTTACTATATATGTACATTTCGTAGTTCTGCAATTACAGACTGTAGTCCATGTTTCTCTGCATGCTCTGCATGGCTAGCTCGCTTTATAACTGTTCTTCTATGGTCAGGACCCCCACAGGACCACCAAAGAGAAGGTATTTTTGGGTGGCTGATCACTGATAGTGGAAGTGTGTTAGTGTGTGCTGCCCTGATGCGAGTGGATCAGACATGAGTGTTCCATGAGTTTTTAAACACTATGTACTGTTACTGTCCACTCCATTAGACATTCCTAAATTGTTGGTCCACCTTGTAGATGTAAAGTTAGAGACAGTAACAAATCTTGTGCTGCATAAAAACTGTAGCAGCATTACTGTATGTGATCTGCTCATGCTAGCCCAACACACACTAATGCTATTACCATGTCAGTGTCACTGCAGTGCTGAGAATCATCCACCATCTAAATAATGCCTATTCTGTGGTGGGCCTGTGTGGGTCCTGACCACTGAAGAACAGGGTGAAAGGAGACTAACAAAGTATGCAGAGAAACAGATGGACTTCAGTCTTTAATTGTAGAACTACAAAATGCATCTATGTGGCTGCTAAAATTGACAGTTATTGTACGAACAAGGAGGTGTACGTATTGATGTCATTGATTCTCAGCAATGTTACAATCAACACATTTGAGTCAAGCCAGCGTCTTATTTATTAATGAAATCTACATACAATAAATGATAGATTTATTATCAAATTTATTATTAAATTAAAGTAGCAATAGCTTCCAAAATATGTTGTAATAATTATATGACGTTTTCTAATGAATACAGAAAATTAAAAATATATTACTCAATAAGATTAATCAGCTGTATAAATTGAAACCTCTCAAAAAGTTTTCAAAAGCCAGAAGACAACACACAGGTAGGAATGTAAGTGCAACAACTAGGAGAGATATGCCCATATATACATTGCTCAAAATAAAGGGACTGTGCAGGCACATTTTTCATTCATCAAGGTACAAACAATTTGAAAGTACCCTGAATGGTACAACAGTGGTTTTAAGGTCCAGTTGTGTACCTTAAATAAGTCTTTCCCTGTGTAAAGGCATGTACCTTCATAACCTAATGTTTTAAAACAGGACAGTAAAATAAAAAGCCTGGAGATGAGACGGGGCGTGTAGGGTCAGTACAACCTAGAAAATATACTTTTAATGGATTATGGTATAATAACGTTCCCTGACTAAAGGTATTGAGATGTGTCTTTGAGAGTCCCACCCCAGTGACGAGAGAGGAACTGCCCCAGTGACAGTTTTGTGTCTTTTTTCTGAGAGAGTATGACACTAGGAACCAGTGAGATCAGATGGAAAGAAGATTTTGCTTAAGTCTCTTGCTGCTCAAATGTTTCTCCTAAGCAAAAGTAACCTTATATGTGTCTTGAGTTTTAGTAGAGAACTGTTGTGGTCTATGCCATATTCATTTTATTATTGCTCAAACCTTTAGATGATATAACCTGGATTTATGCAAAGTCCACAGATCAGGGCAAGAGAGAGAGAGAGACGCTCGCATCGAGGATGCTTTGATAAAATGGAGTTTATTGGCTAAATATTAAACTACCTTGGACTACATTCAATGATAGATGAAAGAAAATGAAACAAAACACAACAAAAAAGATAAAAGTTAAAAGGACAACATAGCTCACGTGAAGTGGTTCAGTTAAATGATATGAAGCAGGGTGGTTCTCGGGAAGGTGCGGGAAACTTGAAAGGGTCTCTGTAAAGAACTAAGTATGGACGGGAGTAACTACATATGGCTGAGTTAGATGTACCTATTAATCGCTGTCTTATTAAATAAATTGGCGTCAGAGCCCTGACTATCAATTGATGGAACCGGCTTACATGGGAATCAGCTGACTTCCAAAGGGCCGTCTTTGAGGCTGGAGCTCACGTGTTGCTTTGTCTCCTCGCTGGCCACAGATGCTGTGTCGCCATGTGGACACGCTCTTTCCCGTCAGCGATTGGTGAAGGTGTCCCGTGGTCGTCTGAGGGTGGCGTCTTGTGGCCGTCTGATGGTGGCATCTCATGGCCGTCTCAGGGTGGCGTCTTGTGGCTGTCTGAGGGTGGCATCTCGTGGCCATCTCAGGGTGGCTCTTGGCAGCCTTTCTCTGGTTAATCTGCTCACCGATTAGTGCTTGGCTCTGTGTGTGCTGCTGGGTCTCCGTGGCGTCCGAACTGCTTGTTCTTTTCCTGTGTCTGGTTCGATTGCAGTCAAGGTTCTGAGGCTGGTGATGCTAACTTAACTAATTACCTCTCTTTAGCAGACAAGAAACATCTACCTTCCTTCTCTGAGGGTGGTCTAAACTGAAGGTCTGTAGATGGACTGATCTAAGCAGATTTGATCTTGGAGCATTCCAATTCTGGCCTGTGTCTCTGACTAAGGCCGACACAAACTTAGGAGTTCAGCTTCTGGTTGAGAACGCTGACTCCTGCTCACTCTGTCTCTCTGTCTCTTTTTCTGTCTCTTTGTCTCTCTGTCTGTCTAACAAAAGTTCCGTGCCCTGGGGTTTTGCTCCAACTGCTGACCCTTCCCCTTGGGGTGGAATCAGAGTGCTGATAGGTTTTCCTAACCAAACACTTAATTAGCTATTCATTGTTTCCAACCCTGATTGGTTGTGCATAATTTTAGGAACGCCTTCCCCAGAGTTACTGCCTATCTTTGTATCAGTTAGTTTAAACAAAGGAACATTCTTATATCATCAAATTGGTTAAACGTTCAGAATCAGTGAATGAACAGAATATTCAGATATGGGAGAGTTTAACCCTCGGTACCTGATACACAACACATGTTAAAGAACATGGGTAATGCTTTTCCTATACTATAGACTGTATAAATGTTGAAGAAATAAAATTGACCACGAAAGGAAAGGACCAAAGGAAATAAAAGAAAACTACAGTACATTCAGGATGCGTATTGGTCACTGGTCTAACTCATTGCAATTAGATGGTTGTCGCTGTTGGTTATTAAAGTTGACACTACGTATTTCTAGCACTCAATAGTAGAAAAGGATATAGGTACTATTTAGATAATACACATAATACTAATAAACAAGTAGTATGGCTTACAGATTATATAAATGTTGATACTCAAAGCTGACAACGTCCAAGTCCCTTGGATTCTTTATAAGCAGATAGTGGTGGTGTGATGTGCCTCATTTTCACCACTTGGGGTGTTGTGGTTCCATATCTAAATTGTCAATGAAATCTAAAAAGGCTACCTTTGTTATAGATTCTCATAGCAACCCATTTCTTGATATCTCTGGACTTCTTGACCAAATCCCATTAAATGGTGGAAATTCCGTATTGGTGCAGTCTATAGAATGATTTCTGTTAATTCATAGCTTAATTAAAGTTTGGGGAGATCTGCAGCTGGATTCCAGGCCAGGATTTATGGCCTGGTATGGTATGCCATATGGAGCAAAGGGGGTTGCAGGCCTCCCACTGTGTCCATATTCCCAAGATAACATCCTTTAAGTCATAAAACTTGTAGGCACCCTAATCCTGTTTTGATGACATCTGCTTGACAATGAATGTGGAGTCCTCCTAAGCAGTGTGATTCTGGCTCACCTAGATTGGGGGTGTCTGCTACAGAACTCAATAAAGTTACAGTTTATGCTCAGATTTGCCATGACATTTTCAGAGAATCACTGTTAAGTCTACTGAGACATCAAAGAGCAACAAGCTCTTTGTACTATAGCATATAATGTAGTAAACTAATATTTTTAATGAAATGTTCTTCACCCCAGATTATTTTTACAGTACATTTTTACACTGATGATGCAAGTATGCTTTTCCCTCATGAACAGAATAATCTTTCCTGTGAATGAGACTCCATGGTTCAGCATTTCAATCTGTGTTACTTGCGATAATTCAACTGCTGGCATCACTTAGTGATATTGTAATTTCTTTGGTCACATATCCTTCCTTTGTAATAAGGAAATTTATTCACCTGAATTTAATGCCCCCATGGGCCTCTCATGAGACTTAGCATTTAATCTGTATTTTCAGTGAATGTTTGCTGATTGTTGAGGTTATTCCAGCATCTCTTTGGTACCCCTCACCCTTGCTCTGTTAGGCTTCAGCGCCGAAAGTTGTTTCACCTCAGCCTGTCACTCAACCCAGAGTTCCGCAAGCTCAACAGCGTCTTCCTCCACAAGGTAGGAAACTGCAACTATGTTTTTACAAGACCAGATAGTTTTAGAATCTTAAACTTTTCATGCGAGCTCTTATATTCACTTTCCTGATTTATCTAATTTTCTCAGGTGGGCCACCACAGCAAGCACCTATGGGTACTTCCTCCCCTCACCAAGGGCCCGTTCCCCAGCAGCGACCTTCTCCCCAGGGACAGCCTCCCCCCCAGATGCAGACCACGACCAATCCTGTTGCGCAGAATCCTCCAGCTCAACAGGCCAAACAGCCCAACCCTGCCCAGCATCGGCCGCTGGGCCAGGGGGTCTCAGGCCAGCAAAGGTCTCCTACATCCATGGGCTCTACTCAGCGTAGCCCCAGTGGGTCTCTTCAAAGTCAGAAACCTCAACAAGCACCTATTCAACAGCGGCCTCAGCCTGGGGGGCAGGGGGCGAAACCTGTAAGTGGTCAGCCCCAGCAAAGGCCTCCACAACCACGACAGGCTCAGCCAGTAAGGCAGCCCACCCAGGGAGGCCCTCAGCAAGGCCAGCAGCAGAGAGGTCCTCAGCAACAGCAGCAGGAGCATGGTGGTCCCAAACCTCCCACCACCCAGCAGCCACGACCTTTCGCACAGGGACAGGGGGGACCAGGCGGTGTGCGTCCACCACTGCAGCAGAAGCCCCAGCCTCCACAGAAACCTAGCCCTGACCACCCAGCCTTGAGTGGATCCCCACAGCTCAAGTAAGAATGACTTTCTATAGCTCCGTTAGACTGTGCTAAAGTAAATTGCTAAATGCATGAATGTCAGCTGATGATGAAAATGAACACAATCAACTTACCACCAACTCTTTTGCTGCAGACATATATTCAAAATATATGTGGAAGTATGTATAGTAGTGTTAGATGCTATGTGTTATGTGCTAGGACGCTTTGCATGATAAAGTCACTTTGGAAATGAAACCTTTATTCTAGAAACAGCATCTTTCTTGATGACTGCTGTACAATTTATTTACTCTCTATTTTCACAATAAGCATCATTTGTCCAGCATTATTCCTCTGTTAAGTTCCAAGAATTTTTGACTGGCAATGGATACACAGAATACTGCAGTAATCAAGTGAAATGGATTTGCTGCTGGGCTCTTGACTGAGGAATAGTGGCACAGAATGATGGCATGCAAGACAGTGCATGCTTTTACATCTGAATATGTCATTCCCTTGCTCTCAAGCAGTGACTCTCAAATTCACTGGCAAAACACCATGAATGGGAATGAATTCATCCTCTCTTTTTCTCTCTGCCACACCTCTATACAGCCATCTCCATGTATTTACTGCATGACTTTAATAGCCTGTTCTTCTCCTCTATTGCCATTCTTTCTCTCTCTGTAGCAAATCCCAGTCTCTTACCAATACCTTCAACATTCCAGAAACGCAAGTGGCCCCACACCCAAGTCTTAGTCAGGATGAAGAGAAAGCCGAGACCATCCGCAACCTGCGGAAATCCTTTGCCAGCCTCTTCTCAGTGGAATAGACACACATGTGCAAACACAAACAAACACCATCTTAGCACCACCATTCTAAGAAGACAGGCTGAGAAACAAGAAGACAATTAGACAGACATAAAATTAGATTGATACAGTCAAACAGATACCCCTTGCATACACACAAATACTTGAGGACTTGAGACACAGCTTACACAAAGGACCAATAACATGACTTATTGTTATGAACATCCTGTGCATGTCTTATCATTGCATCTACTGTAACATTAACATAACACCCACTGCCTACACAAATGAATGATCACAAGATCACAATAAAGGGAAGTATTGCAGCTGGCTTCTACAGTGCTGCTAGTGAGTGCACTGCACCTGTGTCTCAAAAATATTCCCAGTGCTTCTGGCTACTCACACATGCATTGGTAATATATGTCTCTATCCACATTGTTTACTTCATTTAAACTAATCATTAATATCTGTGACTATTTAGATGGTGTTCAAGTGTTTTAAAGGTAACTTTTCCTGCCAGATCATATTTTTGGCAAATGTAAGATCTGAACTAGCTAGAAATTTTAGCTGGACATGTCAACATTGGAATGCCATTTATCGATGCAGTAATGGCATCGTCTCACATGATTTATATTTCAACATCACATATTTGTGACCAAAAGATACATTGGCGTACTTGCTTGAACACAGTTTGAGTTCCCTGGTGAACCGCTGTGGTAATGTTAGAGTAAATATTTAATCTGTATGGACAGGCTTTTGTCAAGTGTCAAAATAAGCCACTAGCTATGTCTTTGAAACTGCATGTCAATCAAGGAAGAGGTAGTCACATAAAGCAGTGCTGATTGTGCTTTTGTAATTTTGTGCCATTCTGCATAGATAAAGTAGCTGTAGTCGAGTGTTCATTTTTGTGACGAATCTGTAGCTGCCTCCCTGTTTTCCCTTCTCCTGAAATATAAATATGAATAATACACCCTTTTAAGCCCTAAATGTGATTAACATGCCTTAGAAAGACAAAAACAGCTTTCAGTTTTGTTCAAGTGCATACATCTCAGGGATGTCCTGGAGAGTGACACAATAATAAAGTGTCTATGATCCGGTCTTCCAAACCAATAGTTCAAAACTCAATGACTGACAGTTGTAAAGGAATGAAGAGAATGAATATAGTTATTTGCTTGTACTATAGAATACTGATATTCTGTCTGTGATTTCTTGCGACTGTGTTTGCACATGAGCACTGTAATACTTGAGAAAACATGATATGGATCAAAGCTCAGGATGGTTAAAGAATGGAGTTAACTTCTATCCATAGTATGTGTCAGAGTCACACTGAACACAATTTATGCCAGCCATTCTGAGTGCCTGAGCCTAGATTCTGAGATTAGGAGTCCACGTGCTTGTCTTTCTAATGGAATCCACAGTAGGGCTACACTCCAAAGAATGCAACAGCCAAGGATACCATTGGTGTAACGAATGTCCTTGCCAATCAAAACCATATAATATAAAAGAAGATTTCTGTCATATGCTTGGTAATAGACAGAACGGCTTTTGGTAAGTCCCAGGTTTCCCTAAGGTCTATCTAGAATCTTTAATATAATTTCTTCAGGTTTCTGATAGTTCAGATGGATCCTACAACTCAGGGGTGGTCCTGGAGGTTAGTGTCCAGCACAGTTTGGTGTTTGCTTTTAAAAACCCACTTAACCTGCCAATAAGCTGAGTTGAATAAGACATGCTTGAGTAGGATAATCACCAAAATATGCATGACAACAGCCGTCCAGGTTGAGTTTGCCACCTCTGCCGGAACTGAATCCATAGGTTGGTAGGGCACTGCCATGTCTTCCATAGGTGAGAACATTCCAACACTGTGGTGTTAAGGGCAGTATAATAGATGAGGCCACAAAGATAGCCCTGGCCCACTCCCTGATCCCTTTTCCAGCTTCCTGCACCAGCCTGTTGTGTATCCATAGTGATCCCTTGTGCCAATGGTGCATTAGTGTAAATGTTGTACCGTAATTTGTCAAAACCAAATAGAAGTGTTGTACAGACTGTAACTTAACAAATAATGCAAATGCTGTTTTTTTCCCTTTTTGTTCATTATAGTTAGCCGTGAATACTTTAATGTGTTTGTCAAGTTCCTCTAGAAGTCTGGTTGATGATTTTATTTAGGTTTCTTTGATATATGCCTTGCTTTTTGTGAAAGCACTTTGTTTTAAATGATTTGCATCACTCACTTATTTTGGAGTTCTATTGCACACAATATTAGTCATCTCATTAATATAAAAATGAAATGAAGTGATTTGATTAGCTGAAACTGATGCTGTCTGGTCCAGTTACATGATGTGTCTCAGGCAAATTTTTAATGATGGACTATGTTCTTTAAACAAGACTATGTGAGCGTGCAATTATGGATTCGATGGGCTTTTAATTATGCACTGTATTAGTCAGGAATTGTATGATTAGAGGAAATTGATGACCTTTGCTTGTTTTTCATTTATATAAATTATCACTGGCCCTCAACTCAGGCTTATGCTTCATTAAATTTTTGTTTTTTTACGTAATCTGTTCAAATTTCTCATGCAGTGCATATTGAAATATGGTGTCTGTTTTTAAAGTATATTTATTTAGCAATTTTGAATGGTTTTATGCTGTGTTGACTGTAGGAATCTCTGTGAAAAATATCTATTGATGCCTGCCAGTTGTACAAAACAAGTAAAGAATATATAAAGCTGTCTAATATACAGATGAAGAGATATTATTGAATGTAATTAATATTGCAAATATTATGTTGTTACTGTAGCTTAATAACTGTGTGAAATGACTATGCTGACAAAATGTGCACATCTTCAATAAAGCATATAAGTCTGAAGATATGTCTGATTTCCCCTTTAGGTTTTTGTCAAAAGAATCCTTATTTGAGAGATTTAAAGTGCAGTCTAAAAACATTTGGTGGATATTCATTCATACAGTAATTCATTACTGTACTTAAGTAAATTTGTCATGTATCTGTACTTCACTTGGTCACTTGGTTTAGAGCTGGTTTTCACCTGTTGGTCATACCGACCCAGTGCAGCACACGGTTCAACTTCAGTGCAGCAGTGTAAAAATACATATGTCACCTAAATGATGGACTAACCTAACTTTGTGTAAATAGACCACAATATAGAAATATGTACACATATGCAGTCATGACTGGCGTGTTTCTTTTTTTCTGAATTCATACAAACACTTTTATTTTATAGTAAATTAGTTTGGGCTGGTTTATGTTTTGAACAGAGGCCTACAGATCAATATAGTAAAGGAGCTCATTTGTGATCCTGAGTTTAAAGCCAGTTTTTATTCAACTTAAACTTGGAACTAATTTACAAAGTAATCTTAAACTAAAACTTTGCTTGTGTGTAAAAAGTGATTTCAGAGCCACTCGGTTCTCCCTGATGGAAACTGTTTACCTTCAGTGTTTTGTGCTTATGATCATTTTAATAGACGTCAGCATCACTAATTAATGACGTTCTATTAAAAGACTGGTTTACCAAGAGAGACGCTGGAGGACTTTCACCTGAAATAACTTCATGAAGTGAGTCTTGTTATAAAAATGATAACAGGACATTAGAGTCATAATAAATCTACTATTTAGTACTTTTACTTTCGATACTTAAGTACATTTGAAGGCAAATGCTTTTGTACTTTTACTCAAGTTGAGGTCTAGAGTAAGGACTTCTACTTTTACTGGAGTAATATTTTACCTTGGGTGTCTCTACTTTAACTCATTTGGCATTAACCTACAGAAGAAGATTCATTAATTGCACTAATTTTTGCAGAAGAAAGAAAAAACATACTTTTAAGTCAGTGGAACCTTTTTCTCCAATTTCTTTTGGTCCATTTATCATTGAAATTGTGAAATAACTGAAAAACAAACAAAAATGAAGAAAGAAGGTTTTGTCTGCCAAAAGTATTCGGTCGTCTGTCTTCACACGCATGTGAACTTGAGTAACATCCCATTCTTAATCCATAGGGTTTAATATGATGTCGGCCCACCCTTTGCAGCTATAACAACTTCAACTCTTCTGGGAAGGCTGTCCACATGGGAATTTTTGACCGTTCTTCCAGAAGCGCATTTGTGAGGTCAGACACTGATGTTGGACAAGAAGGCCTGGACTTGCTACACAGGTGGCGTCCGATCACGGTACCATGCTGGAATTCACTGAGCTCCTGAGAGCAACCCATTCTTTCTCTAATGTCTGTAGAAGCAGTCTGCAGGCCTAGAGCCTTGGCTTTATACACCTGTGGCCATGGAAGTAATTGGAATACCTGAATTCAATGATTTGAATGGGTGACTGAGTACTTTTGGCAATATAGTGTTTATAGTGAATTATAGTGAACTATAATTTGGCGAAAGGAACTGCTAACATTGAAACATATTAAATGCCATGTTCACTGCCCAGTTGATTTATTTCTTACTTTGTTTATTTAATTGTTGTACAAAATCAATGTGCTATTGTGAATAATGTTATTTCATGATAACACACTCTCTCATGTTCTATTGATTAAATAACTTTCTATTTACATTATCTTACAATATCTTATTTTAAAATAACTTCTTATATTAATGTATTTTACTACCTTATAGTAGCTCACAAATTGACTTTATATACTATCTTACACTGTCTTACTATCTTACTAACATACTACTTACATCTTACACTAGCTTATACTATGAGAGGAGCCTTTATGTCAATATTCAAACTTGCACAAACAAACAACAATGGAATAAATGATCCTACTTTACTTATCCATGTGAAACACTTCTATCACCATAACCTGAAATAAATGTGCAGAGCACACGTTTTTCAGAAACTCAGAACCACAGAAATCAGGCCTGTTTGTTGGGCTTGTGCAGAATCCTGACTCCCCTTCATGTGCACGCATGTCTGTGGTGGTTAGTGTAGTGGTTAAAACCTCTGACTTCTATGCTGTAGACTGGGGTTCAATGCCCACCTGGGTGAGCACCCTACACTAAACCAATAAGAGTTCTTGGGCAAGACTCCTAACGCCACCTCCGCCTACCTGTGTAAAAAAACGATCAAACTGTAAGTCGCTCTGGATAAGAGCGTCAGCCAAATGCCGTAAATATAAATGTCTGGCAAGCATGTGGACACTATAGACTACACTGGCGATTTCGGTTGTCTCTGTGTGTAAATAATGGTTAATCCTCAATATCCCTTCACAACAAACAGGACCTAAAGCCCAACTCAGAGTCTTGCAGTGAGATTTTAGTTTAATGTACTGAAAATGCTGGTTGTTATGCAGCACTTTGTGGACTGAATGGTTCTCAGCTGTAATGATAAGTGTCTTGATATTACGATATCTACGATATTAAGCCATAACAATGTCCCTTTTTATATGACATATATTTTCATAAAGCGCCTTTAAAGCTCCTTTCACAAAACCAGAGCCAGTGGCAACAGCCACAGGATTATAAGTACAATATGAACACAGGACAGCGTACAGCTCACAGCTTAAGTTCATAAGTCTGGAGCAGTAACACAGCTGCTATCATGAAGTTCACATCTGACGACGTAACAATACAGTATTCATTTTTCTCATCATTACTGGGCAACATGACTTTCATTTCTCTTCGATTTCCAAGTTAAATGGCAAAATCAAAGATATATACATTATATTTGCTGATATAATACATCAAATATACAAACATTTATAAAATGGCATGTTGTCTCCCCAAAGACTATGCCTATCATATCAACGTTCATTTGTCCTTTTTTAACCGTGATTGCCTGATTTCTGAGCTTATGCAACTATATGCGTGCTTTACATGTGTATTTCAGGTTGAAGGGAGAGAACTTTTTACATTTGGATAAATAAAATAGAACCTTTTATTCTACTTGTTTTTTTTTTCCACTGACAATAACAATAAAAAATGAAAACTGATCCATTTTTTTATTTTTCAATACTGGTTTTGAAATGAAAATGTAATAAGCAAAAGATATATATCGATCTATATAACACCAAAAAGACTTCAGTCATATGTAAAACCATCTACAGCACATTGCCTATAAATCTGAAGAACCATTTCACCAAGCAAAGAGCTCTTTAATCATGCAAATGGTTCTTCGAGTGTTTCTAGTTCTACATATAAAACCACTGTCTTTACTAAAGGACCTTTGAAGAACCATCTTTTTAAAGCGTGAACTACTTCTTTGGAAATAACTGCACATGGGAAACAGGCATATTTGACTAAAGCGAATCAGAAACTGCTCATTTAAATGATAACTCTCTAGACCAATCAGAAAATGTGACCATCACCCTCTCTCATACCCTCTCTTTCAATCACTATTAAATTCCCTTTTAAATTCTCTCTCAACCACTGTCAAACTCTCTCACATTCACTGTCAAGAATGCTTTAGAGCATGATGGTGTAGGAGAGACAGTGTGATAGTGTGTAATAGAGTTTGATGGTGAATTTGAGAGTACGGCTGTGTGTGTGTGACATTTGATAGCAAGTGTGAGAGAGTGTAATGGTGTGTAGGGGTGCGGGGATCGACTCACAAATTTTAAAAAATGATTTTCTAAATATTTATTTTGTAACGTAATGTTGACGGAACGCAAAAAGTGGAACCTGGAAGTGCAGAAATGCTGCACCCAGACACTCTGTGACGTGCACATAACAAAAACACCAGAGAACTTGTAGAGAGGAGAATTACCGCTCTGCAATGTCTTCTGTTTTTCTCTAATGCTAGGGGGCGCTCCTGAGTGAGTCCAAATTGAATGAGTTTATATGGAGCATTTGAGCAAAATCACAAATGCTTAAATACTTTCAATGTAAAAGAATGAAATAATTTCCTGAACATTGAATATCATAAAACATTTAAAGTCCCCCCATGCTTGACCTTCAAGTGACCTTCATTTTTATACTATCATACACTCACTCCCTTCTTATACTATCTTATACTAGCTCATCTTATACTGATGTATGACTTCTACTATCTTACACTAGCTTATCTTATACTAACTCACCACTTAAACTAACTTGTTATAATATCTTACATTAGCTTATCTCATACTAAGTTACTTCTTATACCATCTTAAACTACCTTGTACTGATCTTTTAATTAATTAAGAATAAAAGACCCTTATTAGTCCCACATTTAACCCATCCATGCAGTGAAAGACCACATACACACTAGTGAACACACATAGTAGGGAGCAGTAGACTTCAGTCACATATTGTCGGCTCAGGGGATCGAACCGGCTTCCAGTCACAAGGCTGTTTCCCTGACCTCCAGCCCACAACTGCCACCTACTTTTTAATTTACTTTCATTTTTTTCTACTTTAATTTACTCTTTCTTAAATCTTACACTAGCTTCTCATATAATAACTTACTATTATACTAAGTCACTATCTTATCTTACATGAACTTATTATTATTATTACGTTATAACTTACTACTTATACTAACGTGAATTATACTATCTTAAGCTAGTTTATCTTATACTAACTTATACTGTCTTAAACTAGCTTCTCATATACTAACTTAATACTTACACCAAGTCATTATTTATACTGTCTTACACTAGCTTATCTTATACTAACCTATTACTTTTATTAACTTACTACATATACTAACTTACTAATGTTACTATCATACACTAACTTATCTTCTACTAACTTACTACTCATACTATCTTAAAATAACTAATTATACTATCTTACACTAGCATGTCTTGAACTTACTACTTAAATTAACTTTCATTAGCTTATTTTATACTAACTGCTTATACTATCTTATCTTAAACTTACTCATTAAATTAAGTTACACTAGCTTACCTTATAATAACTTACTACTTATACTAACTTACACTAGCTAGTTTTATACTAACTTATTACTTATAGTAACCTACCACTTGTTCAATCTTAAACTAGATTATCTTGTATTAACTTACTTTTTATACTGTCTTATACTAACTTGCTTATACTAAGTTATTACTTATACTATCTGACTATAAACTCTGCTATTAACTGGGGAAAAATCAAAAAGGCATGGATAAAGCTTAGGAGAGAAGAAAAGAATATGAAAGGAAGGGATCCAAGGGAATGTAGGGACAATAGCTGGGCTTCAGCCTCTCTGAGAGCTGCCTGACATGGAAAAGCAAGCTTTCCCACACAACAACATCCAGAGGACCATGCAGATACACACACTCCTCCAGTAAAAAGATGCCATCTAACAAGAGCATCATCTCATCCTGAGAGACGAAACAGAGAAAAGTAAATCATTGAAACAGAATTATTTAAATTTATCTTAATATGATAATGCCAATAAGGCTGTTTTCAATTGAGTGGAATTACATGAAAGAATAATCATGTACTTTTCATGGATTTTGATGAGTTTTAATGAAGAGCATTTGTGGCATATAACAGTTAGTCTGTTACCTGAAGTAGGAACAGGTAATAATTGGCCCTGGGTGTACTCTGCATTGTGAGGGTAGAGAATGAAAGCAGCAAGGTCATCAAAAGTCCAAGAAGTCCACCTCCTGGTGTCTGGAACAGTTGAACAGATGTGAGAGATCAAAAAGATGTTTCAGTCTTAAGCATCACATTTCTCAGTAATAATTTAAAATCAGTCGTAACTCTGAGATACTCCACACTGCACAGACAACGAGCCTGGACCCACAAAACATTCGCCCCATCACATCAACAAAGATCTCTTACTGCAAGGATAGGCAGAGGTGGACGAAGTACACAAATCATGTATTTGAGTTAAAGTAGAGATACCCAAGATAAAATATTACTCCAGTAAAAGTAGAAGTTCTTACTCTAGACCTCAACTTGAGTAAAAGTACAAAAGTATTTGCCTTCAAATGTACTTAAGTATCGAAAGTAAAAGTACTAAAAGAGTAATTCTGGCTCTGATGTCCTGTTATCATTTTTATAACAAGACTGGCTTCATGAAGTTATTTCAGGTGAAAGTCCTCCAGCGTCTCTCTTGGTAAACCAGTCTTTTGATAGAACGTCATTAATTAGTGACGCTGACGTCTATTAAAATGATCATAAGCACAAAACACTGAAGGTAAACAGTTTCCATCAGGGAGAACCGAGTGGCTCTGAAATCACTTTTTACACACAAGCAAAGTTTCAGTTTCAGATTACTTTGTAAATTAGTTCCAAGTTGAATAAAAACTGGCTTTAAACTCAGGATCACAGATGAGCTCCTTTACTATGTTGATCTGTAGGCCTCTGTTCATAAACATAAACCAGCCCAAACTAATTTACTAATTTATAAAATGAAATGGTGTTTGTAGAAATTTAAAAAAAAAAGCCGCGTCAGTCTCGACTGCATATGTGGACATATTTCTATATTGTGCTCTATTTACACACAGTTAGGTTAGTTCATTATTTATGTTGAACAGACTCTCCCAAAGTTTTACGCTGCTGCGCTGATGTTGAACCGTGTGCCGCACTGGGTTGGTATGACCAACAGGTCAAAACAAGCTCTAAACAAAGTGACCGCTGTGCCCTGATTGGTGCTCTGGCTTTGCGCTAGTGGAGTGAAGAATGTGCTGTAGATGGTTCTGTACAGAACCTTTAAAAAGGCTACATGTTCATGGTTCTAAAAAAAAAAGTGATAGACAAGCTGGGTGCACCTTCTTGCGTGCTGCAGTCAGATGAAGTCGTCAGTTTAAGCCTGTCTGGTGTTCATTCTGTGTGGACACTAGAGGGAGCCACGCTACCGCAATACATCCTGACAGCACACAGTAATGAGCAGCACTGTTGCCTCCTACTGTGTCCAGTGGGGACAAAGCTTGGTGACAACACTGCCTGACCAGCCTGCATCTCCACAAATAACAATCCTCACATTCATCCAGCTCAGACCCAACAGCTCTGTTTTTTATGTTGCGTTCCCTTTGTGTCTTTCTTTTTCTCCCTCTTTTAAACTAGTCTCTTTACAGATGATTGCTGTTGTCTTTGATACCGGACAGAAAAGTCGTTGTCATATCATTGTCCAACTGCAGTGGTTTTGTTTGTTTGGCCATCTTTATTTTTTGTGTGTGTGTGTGTGTGTGTGTGTGTTTGTCACACCACTGTGTGTGGATTCACTGCAGTCAGAAAGTTAGGAGAAAAGTGGCTGAGATGGAGAGGTCAAAGAGTTGAGTACTGCCGCCGAGTATGAGTCTCACACTCTTCCACAGATGCACACAGTCATGCCTCAGGTAAACCTAATTTGATTGATTGATGACATGATCTAGTTCTGTCAAATCAATGCTATGCACCATTAAATGAAACAAGATGGTTTGGCAAAAATGAAAACCACAGTTTTCCACTTACCTCAGGTGAGACAAGCTTGGCATCCAGACTTTGCTGGTTTAATTCAGTGCTGGGGTATGAGGCTAATGTTGCTTACAAAAACCAAAAGTCGACCATAACCAAAACCATTTCTGTAAATATATCCTGTAAAATCAACCCACTCAAAGCGCTTCCATGTCTTCTTTAAGCTCAGACTGGTCAATGTTGTCAACTGGGACACAGTCTGACTTACTGTGAATAATAAACAAAACATCACGTTGTAGTGAAATTGGTGTAAAAAGCTCTTAAACTGGTGAGCTGAAGATATATGTTTATAAATAGAAATAACAGAAATTGCTAATGTAAAGTTAAGTCCATATACCTGTTAGAACAAAACCTAAATTTTTCTCGGTTTTCAGTATTTGACATAATTTGAAAATGCCTGTTGCTCTTTACATTGTCTGTAAATTTCATGATGAATGGACTAAAAGAAACGGCCCAAAATTACTTGGACAAAACATTTGGTTCCATTGCCTTTGAGTTTGACTTTGATTTCCACTGAAAGTAAAGTAGTTTCCTTCCCCTGTAAAGTTCTCATTTTGGAGATATAACATTTTCATCCAACAACAATGATATGTCTGTGTTGTGTGTGAACCTGAAGAGGAGTATATATATCATCAGTTAGACCACAGAGGGGCCCAAAGTCAGCCTTACATACATACCTTACTGAGTGAAATTCAAACCAAATGGTTATTGACCAGATCATCACTCATAGCTAGTCCAGGACAGAATGTGGAAGAAAGGTAGAATTCACTGTACAATTATTTAAAAACCTCAACAGGTAATTAAATTAGATTAAGTGACCCTTATTAGTCCCACAACTGGGACATTTCTCCTCCTCATTTAACCCATCCATGAACTGAAACACCACATACACACTAGTGAGCGCACACACACTAGAAGTCCGTGAGCACACTTGCCCGGAGCAGTGGGCAACCCAATCCACAGCGCCCGGGGAGCAGTTGGGATTAGGTGTGTTACTCAAGGGCACTTCAGTCACGTACTGTCAGCTCAGGGGATTGAACCAGCGACCTTCCAGTCATGGGGCCAGTCCCCTAACCTCCAGCCCACGACTGCCGCTGACGTTAAAAGTCTGGCATTTTAGAAACCTATTACACATGCCTGACAGTGTCCCCGGCCACCTGTGTAATGAGTTAGAACATCAGTTAGTACAATGTAGCTCTTTACCGTTCTCACCTTTTTCAGTGAATATGGCAAAAATGCAAACAGTAAAATTAAATGTTTCTGAACAGTTCATTTTTTAAATGAATGTGAGTGTGCCTTAAAACATATGGTTAAAGTATCTCAGATCGATTTCACAATATCAGAACTCAGTAGGTACATCTGTGTTTTTTATACAGTTTTACATAATGACAGTTTTACCTGTTACGTATTACTTATCTAATAAACACTGTCTAAAAACTATTGATGCTCGTCATCTGTGAGTGAACAACTGTGCACTATGTGGTTTGCACACAAGGCTGACAGTATTTATAACTGTGATTTTAGCTGTGACTACATGCCTTCCTTTTGTTTTTAACAGTTATCTAAAGAAATAATTACTTCACATTACTCAGAAGCAAAAAAAGAAAAAAAATCACTGCCAGGAATCCAGAGGCTTTGCTGAAGTTTTCCTGGAGTTTTTAAACAGTATCCACCCACTGTCCACTATAAGACACATCTACCTTGTTTTTTCACCCAGTAGATTTAAAGTCAGAGACCATAGCTCATCTTTCACTCTCCCAATTTGTGTTGATCATCCTAGAGTGCTTTATCAATGCTCCTAGAATGCTGCCCATAGGATGCTCTTGACAGGATGTTATAGGTTGGTGGACAGTTCTCAGTCCAGCAGTGACATTGAGGTGTTTAAAAAAGCAGCACTGCTGGGTCTGATCCACTCATGCCAGCACAGCACACACTAACACACGACCACCACCCAAATAATACCTGCTTTATTTTGGCTCAATCAAAACATCTGAATCATGAATTAGGGTGTGCTTCATGTAAATTATATACTGTATGAATGAGCTACTGCTAGGCTGGTACTTGGTTACACACTGAAGTGGATTCATTATATGCACAGCTTTTTCCACATTGTATGAAAGCTTCAGCGCTGAGCGAGTCAACTCAACGTTTCCACAATGCATGAAAGTCTCCGGACTAGTTCACATATCATAAAAGGTTGTAAAATCCAATGAACAAGGCCCACCATGTCTACGGCATTTTAAGCAATAGAACTCTAAAGGTTGTTGCAAATAACATCACATAACGTTATGATGCTGTTAGCACACAGCCTCATGTGTTCCTCTGCATTTATACACCAGTTCTACAGAATAAAGATAAAAGTAAAACAAAGAAGCCCCTAAACATGGTATCAAATGTGCTTTATTATTGGCAGTTCCTTCTGCCAAAAGCAGAAGCTTTTCATTACGGATGGACCCACGAAACTGTTGCAGTTGTTGATACAAATAAACTGGGCCATTATGTGTCATTTAATATATTTTAATGTTAGCGATTCCTTCTGCCAAATTATAGTTCCTTAACAAGCAGCTTGTTGCTGCATCAGAGTAATGAGCTCTGTTCACTTGCTGCACAGCCGGCGGTTTGTTCTCCAGCTCCTCACACAGACCAAGTGACAGTTTGGGAATTTCGTGTAGTCTCATGTTCAGAGTCCGACAAAATCGTCCGTCAGTCAAATATAATCTTCACAGTATCCATTTTCTGTTTGTGTACAAAGTAACAAGTAAAAATGTTCAAATAGC
The DNA here is from genome assembly GCF_015220715.1 of Pygocentrus nattereri. NCBI lineage: Eukaryota > Metazoa > Chordata > Actinopteri > Characiformes > Serrasalmidae > Pygocentrus > Pygocentrus nattereri. Next base: position 19,442,518 of record NC_051238.1, on the reverse strand, counting down.
TAGAGTGTCTCCTACAGCTGTCAAAGTCGTTGCTTAGCAACGGCCTCTCAGAGGAGCGATGCAGTGTTTGTGAAAAACCATGTAATGTAGTGGTGAAATATCAGCACGGAACTAACTGTATAAGCAATGTTCACACATTGTAAAGGGCAACTGGTGTAAAGAAAACCAAGTTAATGTGGAAACAGCACTGTCTGCCACTGCAGCAGGTGACATCATACCGTTACAAAAAGCTGCCTATATGATGGAGTACATTTTAGAACATCCTTATACCACTGCAACAGATTTCAGACATCAGACAAAACAGGTCTCTTCAGGGACTCAAATCTCAGTTCTTCTGCAGTTGGACATCAGGCCAGATGGGCTTGGACAAAAAAGAGGCTGCAAACATCATGACGTCAGACAGAAAGGTTTATGCTGTGTGATTTGCAATTCTGTTCTTTCTTACTAGATTAATTACAGTTTCACAGACAAACTAATTATGTTAATTTATAGCCAACACAGCTTTTACATAATGGTGCTATTATTATGTTCTTTCACAAAGATTAAGCTCACATGCTTATCACTGCGTTCACTCCTGCATCCATTTTAGAGTTATGAACTGTCTCAAATATACCAGAAGAAAGTGTTACCCTTAGAATTCACCTTAACCACTTACCACAGCTGTTTTTCACATGGTTGCAATACTAATAAAATGCATACACTCATATTTTTGCTTACACTTACAATTCACACTCATACACAGGTACATACACATATTCACAATATATGTAATCAAAATACATCCAGTCACAAATGTATGCCCACTTTTATATGCATTTACAGAACATTCACACGTATGTATACAAGAACTTTTACAGTTAAATTCAGTTACATGCCAAACTGAATGCAAGGAAGGAAAAGACTCCTCTACAAATTTACTACTCATACCTACACTCAGTGTTTCCTCTCTAACTCCTCAGTAACCGGATGGTGAGCTCAGTCTAGTGTCACATTTATAAAGCATCCCAGTGGGAGCTGGGTGACATCACCAAATGCCATATGTCCACACCATTTCCATAGTGGCATAAAGTTGTGGTCAGTGTGCTTCATATGACAGTGGAGCTAATCTTCAACAGCATAGAAGCGACTTGCGCATCTATTACATGTTCAGTCTGTGAGCAGTTTAGCAACACGCACATCACGCCCAATGTTTCATCAGATACTCTGGTGTTTTATTTGTCTAATGACCAGAAATAAAATTGAGCGCTTTCATGCGCTCTGAATCATCTAACTGAACACAGGTGAGGTCATAATTTCTCGGGTGAGGGGTCTAATTCATAACAGAAGATGTTTTATGAGCCTCCTATGAGGAAGGGTGGGTGTGTATGTGTTGCTGATCATGTCTGCCTTTTCGTCCACAGCGAGGAGACCCTCCACCATCACCACTCTTGGGCCGAGAGCCCCTACAACGATGAACAACTGAGGTGTGCGAACCTTAATATACATTGATTTATCAGAATAGTGTGTGTAATTAAATCATTAAGATGTAAACAAAGTCATTCAGAGTGACTTGGTGTGAAATGCTCTGTTCTATAGAAACTTGCCAAGTCAGCATTGTTCACAGTGGTGGTGACAGGAAGCAGACTTTTGAAGAATTCATACAACATCATCTGCTGACACTCCTAAATACTCACTAGATGTGCTTTGTTATTTTTTAATTGAGTTTAGAATTTGCCAAAGATTTGCCAGTGTTGTGGCCCAGTTTATCTGACTTCTCATTACATTTTTATTTTGCGTACTCCTGCCTTTATCATCAAAGGTCTGGAATCTCAACCAGGTGGAAGCCAAGCATCAAGTTTTACATGAAAGGCCTTTTTTTCTACTCTTTGCATGTAGTCTTTATCATTCATCACTTCTGTAGAGTGGATCCCCCTGCATTACAACATTCTCACAGCATTGTTGTAAGAGCCATAACCATCAACAAATTGCAAAAGTCTCCAGGCAAGATCCCTTGAAGGATCATGTTAGTCTATAATTTGGGCAGATGATGACTTACGGTCTTATTACATAAGAAACAAAAATGATCTTTTATGTTTAACAACATCTGAACTTCACACAGTGGCATTTCTTATACTAGATTTGTTGTTGTATGTGGTTCACTAGCAGTAAATGTCATGAAGACAGCATCATAGCTTTTATCATTAATCAGTAACTGATGATCAGACAAGAAGAAGACAGCTGTTTCAGTGAAGTACTGTGAATGTGTTTAATATGGTCTGTTAGACACGTTGACTACTACACTGAAACAGCACTACTCAGTGTTTGCAGTTTAATATGAATGTATAAATAAATGTTTCAGTTCAATATGGATATATAAATAAATGTTTCAGTTGAATATGTATCACAGTTGAAATATTCATCACCTGAAAGAAACTTCACATCATATTCTGTAGCAATAAACATGCAGACAAGCATGATGATATCTAATAATACTCTTTTTCCATTGGTGAGATTATTGTTTTGTTTTTTTTTAAATGACACTCCGAAAGATCATAAGCTATGACTGTGTTTTTTCCTAAAGACCCGCACAATCGTAATTCAATACTTTGCCTGCTGCATAAATACAGATTGGTGATAATTATGCATGCCAAAAAAGACAACTCGCATGAAAAAAGTCACCGTGATGGAATGAAAAACAACAAGATATGTTTTCTTGCTGCTATCAGACTTCCTTGTATTTTCTTGATCTACCAATCAGAGCCGCCAGCAATGTAAAACAAGGAAGGTTTGTTTAGGAAGCTAGATAAGGCCAGAAAATACTCAGTCCTCATAGTTTTAATCCAGAAATATGCTATTGATTAAATATAAGAAGTATGAGCAGATTTCTGAATTATTATTAGTCATTGTGCATCACAACTTGAGCACAACTTGAGCAACCACCCAGAATACCAACGCAATCACTGGCAGATTTCAGAACTACTGTATTTTGTGTCTGTCCTGGGCTTACTATGATGTTTCCAAACAAGCCCTGAGTTGAACTTTGACGACAGAGAGGAAACCTACAAAAGCCAGTACATTTTTGTTTGATTGGTGTTTTGTGAGCTGTTTAAAGATCTCTATACACTCTTCTCAGCGGTGGACAGTAACTAAGTAAATGTAATGAATTTCTGTACTTAAGTAGTTTTTTTGTGTATCTGTACTTAAGTATTTCTATTTTGGGCTACTTTTTACTTTCACTCCACTACATTTCAGAGTCTAATATCTGACTTTTTACTCCACTACTTTTTGAGAAATCTGTTGCTCCTTTTGGTTTTTGTTTGTATAAAAACGTAACATGTCAAAACAAAAGAAGTGCAAAGCAAGAACACCAATCAGGGCACAGCGGTCACTTTGTTCTGAGCTTGTTTTGACCTGTTGGTCATACCGACCCAGTGGGAGCACATACGTCTACCTAAATGATGAACTAACCTAACTTTAGAGCACAAATAGAGCACAATATAGAAATATGTCCACATATGCAGTTGTCACTGGCATGTTTCTTTTTGTATCAATTCATACAAACACTTTCATTTTATAGTAAATTAGTTTTGGTTAGTTTACATTTATAAACAGACGCCTACAGATCAATACAGTAAAGGAAAACTTATTTGTGATCCTGAGTTTAAAGCCAGTTTTTATTCAACTTGTAACTAATTTACAAAGTAATCTGAAACTGAAACTTTGCTTGTGTGTAAAAGTGATTTCAGAGCCACTCGGTTCTCCCTGATGGAAACTGTTTACCTTCAGTGTTTTGTGCTTATGATCATTTTAATAGACGTCAGCGTCACTAATTAATGACGTTCTATTAAAAGACTGGTTTACCAAGAGAGACGCTGGAGGACTTTCACCTGAAATGAGTTCATGAAGCCAGTCTTGTTATAAAAATGATAACAGGACATTAGAGTCATAATAAATCTACTATTTAGTACTTTTACTTTCGATACTTAAGTACATTTGAAGGCAAATACTTTTGTACTTTTACTCAAGTTGAGGTCTAGAGTAAGAACATCTACTTTTACTGGAGTAATATTTTACCTTGGGTGTCTCTACTTTAACTCAAGTACATGATTTGTGTACTTCATCCAGTGCTAACTCTTCTATATAAATTAAATATTCTACTTTTGAAATTTGCTAATATTTATACTGAGCCACTGTCAGTGTGCACAACCTATATTCAATTGAATACACTACAAAAACAAGATATTTAATGTTCAAATGGATAAACTTTATTGTTTTTTGCAAATATTCACTCATTTTGAATTTGATGCCTGCAACACGTTCCAAAGAAGTTGGGACAGGGGCGTGTTTACCACTGTGTTACATCACCTTTCCTTTTAGCACCACTCAATAAGCATTTGGGAACTGAGGACACTAATTGTTGAAGCTTTGTAGGTGGAATTCTTTCCCATTCTTGCTTGATATACAACTTCAGTTGGTCAACAGTCCATGGTCTCTGATGTTGTATTTTGCACTTCATAATGTGCCACACATTTTCAATGAAAGACAGGTCTGGACTGCAGGCAGGTCAGTCTAAAAAAAGTTTATCCATTTGAACATTAAATATCTTGTCTTTGTAGTGTATTCAATTGAATATAGGTTGAAAAGGATTTGCAAATTATCGTATTCTGTTTTTATTTATGTTTTACACAATGTCCCAACTTCATTGGAAACGGGGTTGCAATTGGGTGGCAGGTTAAGGTAATACTGTACAAACTCATAAGCATAAGCAACTCATAAGCTCAAAGCATAAGCATTCTACACTCAATTTAGGGTGGCGTCAGTAGCTTAGAAGTTTAAAAAGAAGTCTTTTCAAAATCCATTAAGTTCCTTGGACTGTATAATCTCTGCATGGAAATGGACAAAGTGGAGAAGTACAACTATGGAAGCCCATTTCTGTCACACGAAAAAAATGCAGTTATAATAATTCTATAATATTAAATAACCCTTTCACAATAAGTCATTATGTGAATGAGATGTACTTCATGAATCATATCACACACACTCTCATAATTACAGTATAGTAAATAAAGTAAAGAGTATTTCATAATCAAAGCTGAAAATGCTATATGTTTACCACATGTTTTGTTAGCGACAATATTGGCTAATTTTTAGTAGAACTAAAAAATGCTACCTAGTACAAGACTCAGAAGTAACAACTATGACAGCACTGTATTATTGTGAGGGTCGAAAACATACCTACAATGGAAAACAAAAAAGTAAATCTCTGAGTGGAAGTATGGAGCCAAAAAAAAGTCAGGCCACTGAATCTTACTAATGTATATAAAAAAGTAAAAGGAAATTGCTGTCTTAAAAAATCATTTTTTACATTATTGTAACTAAAATGTAGATCTGACATGGTCTGATCACACTAGTCAGTCTTTCATAAGCCTTTTCATCCAACTTTTCAATGCTCTCAAAACTGAAGGACACCTAGTTCTACACCTGCGATAAGGATAAAAATTCCTTGGTTGCATAGTTTCTCGCATCAAGGGTCTAGTGCCTGAAACTGTTTCATAAGTTTCAAAAGAAAAGTATTCGGCTAGAAATGGTGGTAGTGAACATGTAGGCGATGAGGGCTTTTCCTTCTCAAACACACCTGATTCAACTTCCGTCCCAGTTCAGTGGGTTGTATAAGGGCAGTGACATCAACAGACTGAGCTGGACTCTGACCCTCTGTTGCCCACTCTTGTGACAGAAGGTGGTGTGTGGTGCAGAGACTATTGAGCAGCACTGTTCCCCGCAAGAAAACAAACTAGTGTAGAGGTTTCGTTTTGCATTTGAGGGCAACAAGGTCTTCGTAATAAGATGAATTGTAAAAATGATGTTTTTTCTACCTGGAAATATAGTTTAGTAAAAGTTGAAGTGTGTAATTTTAATGATAAAGTAAAGTATGAACCTTAACACTTCAGTAATGTTACAATCACTTCAGTATTTTCCAACTCTGCAAATAGACAGAGAATGGCTAAAATGATTTTCAGTTTCTTTTGTTCCTGCTATACTTTTTAGGAAGGCATGAATAGGAAAGTCAACTTGAACCCAAAGCATATTTTAAGTCTGTGTTTCCAAGTCAAGCACACGTTATCAGGCAGGCAACCAAACAATGGTTAAAAAATAATAAAAGTGAAAAAGTAAAAAACAAACTGTCATTACTGTCATTTTCCCTGAAATTGCTCAACAATTAGTTGATTAGAAGCTTGAACCTGTTTTGGTGAGGTCACCTTGTCTCATGACTTCAGCAGCATCAGAAAAGGAAGAGGTGCTGCTCTCTCTCCCTGTGACTTCTGGAACTGACAGTGTGCATTTTGTAGGTTGAGGCTGAGCTTCATTGGGTTATGATTACAGAAACACTGTCTATTACATTAATTACTAGCTACATTCACTGGCCACTTTATTAGTGTTGCCAATTGCTTGTTAACACAAACAGCTAATCAGCCAATTATGAATGACTGTGTATTAGCTAATCGTTAGCTAGCTTACAACATATTTACTGTTTGGCACTTTAAGATCACCTGTTTTCTGAGTTGCTTCTTGCGAAATTCTGATGGTTCTGGTTTCAGACCACTTTCACTTCTGAGGTAGTTGGAAGGAAACAACAGGCAGTCAAGCAGTACTTAACAGTATTTATTTCTCTAAAAATACAAACTATCAAAATGAACTAAATTATATTTAATTTAATTTATTTGCCAGGCTTTTGGAGGGCCTGACTTACCAGGGCAGTGCACGCCCACCATTACACACGGTCTGATGGCCCTGCATCAAACCCTAACCCTAAACACAAAATTTTCCATTTCACTGTTATAGTATGACAAATCATGCTTAATACCAATAGAGACATCAAAAAAGAAAATTAAAAGGACCACCATGATTTTAGGTTGGCTTTGTACGAGTGGATATATTTCTGCACTCTCAGAAAAAAGATACTGTGCAGGAACATTTTTATCCATCAAGGCACAAACAATGTAAATAAAACCTTAAAGGTACAAAAATGGCCTTATGGTCCAATCATGTATTTTCTTTTAGTTTTAGTTTTAGGGGAAGGATGACAGGATGCATGGATAATTTGAAAAATAGAAGTGTAATGGAGCACAATTACGCTCCCTGACTAAAGGTACTGGAGAGTACCATCTTTTTTTCAGATTACTTATGGGGTCATATCTCAGAGTTTTGAATAGATGTTTATTGTACCTTATCGTTCTGGTTCCAATGCGCCGTAGACAGACCGCACTGGTGAGTACTCCTAGTAAACTCTACAGTTTTTTGTGTTTTATTGTGCTGTTTCTTGGTGCTTTTGCACAAACTGCTTTTGGGATCATTCAGTATGATCGACAAACTCTTCTGAACATTCGATCATCGCTCTGGACGGACTTTAACACAAACTCACGCTCGGACACCCGCGGCTGTCCCTTGGCGACTCCTCTGCAGACGCGCTGGGATACTGTGTAGGACAAGGAGAAGCAGCTTCAACCCTCCGCTGCCGAGTTTTCTTCTCGAAAATGTTCAGTCGCTAGAGAACGAAATAGAGAAGATGAACGCACGGATCAGGTTTCAGCACGACATTGAGACCTGCTGCGTTTTAGCACTCACAGAGACGCGGCGCTCCGCAGCAACACCAAACAACGGCATCACACCAGCCGGCTTCACCACCTACCGCCAGGACAGGACTCTGGACTCTAGAAAGGGCAGAGGTCGCGGGGTATGTGTTATGGTGATCTCTCGATGGGGAACAGATGTAGTGGTTCTTGCCAGTCACTGCTCTCCAGACACTGAACTCATAACAGCCAAAGTTCGACCCTTTTTTTTGCCCAGGGACTTTAGCTCAGTCCTTCTCACTACCGTCTACATCCCACCTCAGGCAGATAAGTCACGGGCACTGGAGGTTTTGTGCGCGACTATTAATGGACTTGAGAACGTTCACCCTGAAGCTGCTTTTATTGTGGTTGCAGACTTTAACAGGGCAAACTTGAAGCAGGTTCTGCCCAAAAACTACCAGCACATTAAATTTCCCAACTGAGGAGAACAGACTGACCACTGCTACACCACAATCAAGGACAGTCATAAACCCCTTCCTCGGTCCTGATGGCGTCCACAGTCGTGTGCTTAAAGCATGTGCCAACCAGCTGGCTGAGGTTTTCACTGACGTCTTTAACCTCTCCTTAACACCTGGACAGAAAGAACACATATGTGAGAATCCTGTTCATAGATTACAGCTCAGCATTCAACACAATCATCCCTGCCAAACTCATTCCTAAGCGCACAGACCTGGGTTTGAACTCTCATCTCTGCAACTTCCTGACGAGCAGACCCCAGGTGGGGAAATTTGGGAACAGCTACTCCTCCACACTGACTCTGAGCACAAGGGCTCCCCAGGGATGTGTGCTCAGCCCCCTCCTGTACTCCCTGTATACACATGACTGTGCAGCCAAACACATGTCTAACATCATCTTCAAGTTTGCTGATGACACCACCATCCTAGGCCTCATCACTGATGGAGATGAAACAGCCTACAGAGATGAGGTTAACACTCTCTCAGAGTGGTGCCATGACAAGAGTCTCTGTCTCAACATCAGCAGAACAAAGGAGATGATCGTGAACTACAGGAAGCTGCAGAGGGGTGGTTACTCTCCCCATCCATCAATGGAGCTGAAGTGGAGAGAGTCAGCAGTGTGAAGTACCTCGGCGTACACCTCACTGATGACCTCACCTGGTCCCTCCAGACCAACACTATTCTGAGTTCTGCTCATCATCATCTCTTCTTCCTGCGTAGGCTCAGGAAGTTTAGTCTGCATCCTCAGAGCCTCATCAACTTCTACAGGTGCACCACAGAGAGGTTCCTCATGGGCTGCATCACTGTCTGGTACAGCAACTGCACCGCCTGTGACCACAAGGCCCTTAAAGGAGTGGTGAGGACAGCAGAAGCCATCATAGGCAACAAACTACCAGCCTTACAGGACTCTACCAGTCCCGCTGCCTCAGGAAGATCAAAAAGATCCAATCAGACAGCAGCCACCCAGCACACGGCCTGTTCACCATTCTGCCATCAGGCCGGAGATTCCACAGCATCCAGGCTGGACCAAGCCGGCTAATGAACAGCTTCTACCCACAGGCTGTCAGGCTTCTGAACAAGCTATGAAGCTGGGGGTTCGTCCCCAACTACCACTTCACTCAGTCACTCTGTCAGTATTGTTATCATATCATTTCTGCTATAGACAATAACACTTTAACACTAAGCCATTTTAAAGAACTATATTACAGAGTCACTCAGGTCACTTTTAATGTATATTGTCTCTATGTCTTATGTGTATTGTGTCTATATTTTGTGTATATTTCACTATATTTTGTGTAAATTAAATATAAACACTTTTTTTCATGTATATATTTTACTTATTTACTTTCTGTAGAGTGATTATCGGAGCCTCACCACAAGCATTTCAGTGCATTAATGTCCTGATGTCACGGTTGGCCCCTCCCAGTCTTGTCCATGTGCTCCTTTGTTTTGGTTTCAGTCCTGCCCCCTGTTTGGTTACTCTGCCCCTGATTGTTTTCACCTGTCCCTCATTGTTCCGTGTATTTAAGCCCTGTGTTTGCCCCTTGTGTTTGCCAGTCTTTGTATCTTTGTATCTGGTCTTTGTTTAATGTGTGGATTCTGGTTTTTGTCATGTCTGTTCCTTGATCTGTCCGCATCGGCTATATGAACCTGCACTGTTTTTACCACGCCCCTGGATTTGCCCATAATAAATCTCACTTATCTCAGCGTGTGCGTCCGCCTCCTCGCTCCCCCTTACACCTGACATGTTGTGCAAATGACAAATAAACTTGAAACTTGAAACTTGTATCCATGAATTTTAGCATCAGGTTTGAATAAAATCTTAAGGCCTGCAGGCACACAGAAAGACATGGCCTTGCTCCTGAATAATTCTGCTGGCTGGGCCCCCTGGAACCTCCACCTGATCTATATCGACCCCCCTTCACGATGTAAATAATGCATTTTGTACATACTACAGTTTGGAGATAATACAGTCAGGGCACACTTCAAGTACTTCAAGTACATTCTAATCAATACCACTGTAATTTAGGTAAGATATTTTTGGCTGCTAGTTTCTTCACTATCTGAAGGATCTGCACAATGCTTACACAATAAACAGACTTTCTACCTTTTTTTAATGCACCATTTAATAATATGCTTTATATGATCCAGTTTGATTGATCATTAAAACAGATGATGACAACTACCAGTTTAAAATGGTAAAACAAATGAACTCAATTATTCCAGGCTGTTAAACTTAGTAAAAACTCATATACCATAAACAGCATAAATAATCAATCCATCCATCCATCCATCCATTTTCTAAGCCGCTTCTCCGTCAGGGTCGCGGGGAGCATAAATAATAACCTTATTATTTTTTTTTCCTAGAATTTCCTTTCTCAGGATTTAAATTCTATTTTCATGCTTTTGCAATGCTTAAGATCCCTCTGTTTAATTTTCTTCAATATTCTTCTTTATTAGTCACAGTTTTTGGCTGAAAAAATATGAACTGCATTTCTAACATTTTCACAATCTCTGTCGATTTTCTTCAGCTATTTCTAACATTCTCTCTTTTAGACAACAGATTGTGTTTAGTGAAAATGATCTTACACCTTATCTAGAATTTTCATAAACTCAGGCATCAAGAGTAGGATTTGAATACTAGCAGTAGAAAACTATACGATACAGTACCTGTCAGCGAGTGTTTCATAACGTACATCTAGATTTGAGGGCAGATATGTATATCTGCAATGACGATCTGATATGGACTGTCTGTTGGTCACACGGTCGAGAAGCATAAGTAGAAAAATAGCAGTACCATTTGACTCTGCATATCTGCTAGCGTGTGACTTATCTCTTTGAAAAGCAGGTCTAACAGGGGGGAAGGGATTTTATGTAGTCTGAATAACCTGATGTTCTTCAGACGATATCTCTTTACAAGTAGGACTGAACTCAAAATTTTCATTTGCTTTTACTACTTTAGCCAGATAACAAAGATAGAAAGACCAGATGGGCAGAATCTGCTTTCTGACATTGAGTCGTCATCAAATATTTTAGATAATACACACACACACACACACACACACACACACACACACTCATTTTCTAAGCCACTTATCCTTTTAGGCTGCAGGGGGAGCTGGAGCCATCCCAGCAGTCTTTAGGTGGAAGACAGGAAACTCCCTGGACAAAAAAGCTTATGGTAGTTATGGTAGTTATGATAGAACCTCAACTCCCTGCTATTTATGAATTCCTATCTGAACTCTGTTTTGAAGAGTGTTACTTGGACAGCGAAAGGTCTGGTTCCTTCAGTTCAGAAACCATAAAGCCCTTTTTGAGAGCTCCCCACTGACAATGTTTAAGTAGTCAGAAACTGAAATTGGGTTTATAGTGGTCTATATTCAGCAGTTTCTATGTATTTTGTTACTTACAAATTCATTTAAATATGCTAGGGTGTAAATCATCATAGAAGGCATAAAACTGCTCAAATCTCATTTCCAACTTGACATAGAGGATTCAAGTTTGTGGAAATTCACTCTGACGTGTTTCCTTTATGTGGATGCAAAAATGGACAAAGGTAGGTTTCATTTTACAGTTTTAGCCACATTATTGTTATATGATTATATTTTGCATGATTATACAGCAAGAGAGCTAAGTCTCTTGAGGTAATTCATTCTGGTTCACTCGTTTGGTAACTGTGCGCCAATTCAGCTTTAGTTTGTGTGCTCATTTCAGCATTTCACCCGATTTTCTAAGTAGAGAACTGTGATTGAGGTCTGGTGATTTTGCTGGTCGGTTAAAGAGTCCCAGTGTTCCATTACGTCTGTTGAGTCAGTCACATTTAGACACCCTACAGGTTCCATCCTGGAATTTGGGATTGTCAGTGTTGTGTTCTGCTTGGCAGGAAGCACAATGATTGTGGTAAGAATAGGCTAAAATAGATAGGAACTCTTAAGAAAGTGGTGTAGTCTTTCCCTTACAGACAATTTAGTCACTAGGAGTGCACATCTCAGACATGATGATCTGTCTCACACTCTCAGAAACAAAGCTGTGAAACCATCATTGACCATCATTGAAACCATCAAACCCTCCATGTGCTCGCCAGAGGTAGCCTGCTTGTAAGTGTATTTGGAGTCAATGAGTTTTGTGTTATTTTACTAAGTACAGGGAAATTATTGGATGTGGTCGTCAACCATGTGTCAATCTGTGCGACTTAGAGTTTAGGTAGAAATTTTCTAGAGTGATCCTCTAAGACCTTCAAGCCTTCTTAGCTCAGCTAGCCAGTTCTCTTTTTGTTTCCTTTAGCAATCTTTTTTTTTCCTTTTTCATAACAATATTGATCCAACAGAATTTCTGAAAAAATCTATAATTTTGTCTCGGTCTAAAGAAATAAGGGTAACACTTTATTTGAAGGCTGCCTACATAAGGGCTTCATGACGCATTCATAAGCACTGAATAATGTGTTTATGAAGCACTACTTGAACATTTATTAAGTGCTTATGTCGGTTCTCGCAACCTGACATAAGATGTTTTATGAAATAAATGACATTGTACTTACCATCTTATCTTATGTCTATCAAATTGGTGCTCTGAGATAAGCTGATGGTTTAAGTGTACTGTGGTGTTATCTTACGTAGTGATCAATGACTAATGGCTATAAAACTGTATAAGGAGTGACATGAGGAGTCCAATAAAGACCCTCTACACTAGGAATCCCCAATGTTTGCTCCACATGCACTGCTGCTGGTTAAACTGCTGCAGTATTCCATTCAATGTAGGTCTTTCTGGGGTAGGTGGCTCTGTGGGCATTAGAGGGAGCCACACTATTTTAATCCACACTGAAAGCACAAAGCGCAGCACTGTTGTCTCCAACTGTGTCTACTGTAGACAGCAGTTGTTGACCACACTGGCTGACCAGCTTGCATGTCCACATCTAATAATACATACATTCATCCAGCTTAGACCCACTAGCTCTGTGCTTAACTGTTATGTGTCTTCCTCTTGTGTCTCTCTTTCTCTCTTTTCTACCGTCCACAGACATAGTCTGTAGTTTTTGTTGCTACAGAAAAACAGAAAACAGAAAATTCATTGTCGCAGATATAGTCTGACCTTTTGTCTTCTGTATGTGCGGAATTTTGCTCTGTGGACATGTTTAATAATTTAGGTCAGGGGTGTGGGTGCTGGTTTTGATTCCAGACAAGAAGAGCACACCTGATTTCCCTTGTTTAATCAGCCAGTTTCAGTCTTTGAACAAGTGATCATGTGAGCTCCTGTTTCGTTGCAATGAAAACCGTATTGAAGGAATAACATTTCTACAAATTCATTTTATCTGAAAACTTCAACAATTCTAGGCTCCAGCACCCCCCGCGACCCTGACGGAGAAGCGGCTTAGAAAATGGATGGATGGATGGATGGACTTCAACAATTCTCACTCATGTTCTTCTTCATCGTGAACACCATCAGACCTGCTCTGTCCATCTCCTTGAGCTTCTGTCTCTCCCTCTCCTTGCCTGTGTTTAGTATCACATTATTTTTTTAATTAAACTCCGATTACAAGAACTCAGTTACTTTTCTGAGCTGCCGGAAATCTTCCACTAGGCATTAACTGAGACACTAACAAGCTAAACATATACAAAATCATCAGGTGATTGTTCCAAACTCTCAACCCCTTCAGCTTGTGAAAATAATGCTTGCATAATTGTTTATGATCTTTTTGATTTCTTTTAAGATGAAGATGAAAGATTTAGATTTGCCATGAATTTACTTTTTAAAATAAAGAAATGTTTTCATATCACTACTCTGAAGAGTTTTAGACCAAAAGCAGAGACTTATTTACTTATTATTTAAGACACTTTCGTAGACTTATTTTAGACACACTCCTGCATTTTAGAGCCGGAAGTGAAACTGCTTTCCTGTCCTTCATGTCCACATGGTGAGTGGTTAGATCCCACTGTTTTGGAAGAAATGAATCTCAAAGTGTTTATCCTAAAAAGTTGTCACTACTGAAGCACATATTTTTCTAAGTAAACTTTTTTTTCATGTTTATTGAAAAATATTGTGATTTTATGTGTGTACAACTGTTAAAAGCTGTGTTTATAAGATATGTACTGGCTAGTATTTTTAAATCATGCTCAAAATTGCTAAAATTGTTGATAAATGACATAGCACTGTATGACCAAAATTACTGGAGTATAAATTTAAAATATGAATTCTAAATACAATATTCTACTTTTGGTCATGTGATTTGTTAGCTAAAAATCAATGTCAATGTCTGAATATTAAAATTTGCATGTTAGTTGGCTCAAGACCAGCTGTTAAAGCAGCATTGAGAACATAGATTAGTTTACAGCCTCAAAAATGTAATGAGAAACCAGAAAGATCCGTGTGGCTTTGTTGTTTACCAGTGATCTCACATTGAACATCAGAGAGTAAGTAAATTCTTCCTGATTCATTTGATTGACCTTTTTATTTGAAGATCATGTATTAAAGTATAAATACACCCTGGACTGCATGTATATAGGAATAACATCATTTTATCAGCAGCAATGTTTTTAACTCTGTTTTGGTTTGGAGTTTAAGTTAAAATGTGAATGTAATACTAATGCTATTTTTTTATGTTTCTGGAATTTCTGGAAAATGTCCAAATCCCAGTCCTTAACATGTTTATTTTAGTGCTTTTCCTTCCAGCAACTCACTTAACAATCCATGTAGAAGGTTTAAATGGACTCACAGGCAGACTAAATGTTCTAAGAGTACAGTTTCTCATTAAACTCATGAGGAAGGAGGAAGTATGTTTTTAGAATAACTGTGAGATAAACCAAGGTAATCTCCCCGACTTAAAGCTGAAAAATGTTATAGTTCTTGTTGTGTGTATCTGCTGTGCCAGTAAGGCTGCTGTTATCCTGCTCAACAGGACTTGCTACTTGACTTGCTACTTTAAATCTAAGCACCATAACAAAAACATGTAAATACATTTTTTTTTACTAGGTAAAAATGTAATCATTTAACACCAATAGCTCCCACCAGAATTATTCACACTTGGTAAAGAAGTGCAAAGGCTTTAAGAGAGCAGAGGCTTTAAAAAAATATTCATGTTACACTGAAAATGTAAGAGCAATGTGACTTTCCAGTGAGTTAAAATTGTTCAAAGAATAATTCTGTGGGAATTTTTGCCCATTTATCCAGAAGAGCATTTGCTAGGTCAGACACTGGTGTTGGATGAGAGGCCTGGCTTGCAATCTCCATTCTAGTTCATCAAAAAGGTGTTTGATGGGGTTGAGATCAGGGCTCTGTGAGGGCCAGTCAACACCAACTGACCCAGCCACGCCTTTCTGGAGCTTGCTTTGTGCACTGGGGCATAGTCAAGCTGGTACAGAAAGGGTCTTCCCCAAATGTCTTAGTATGCTGAAGCATTAAGATTTCCCATCACTAGAACCAAGGGTCCTAGGCCAACCCCTGAAAAACAACCCCTAGGCATTATCCCTCCTCCACCAAACTTTACAGTTAACACAATGCAGTCAGATAGGTAGCATTCTCCTGACATTCACCAAACCCAGACTCATCTATCAGACTGCCAGATAGGGAAGCATGATTCACCACTCTACAGAACACGTTTCCACTGTTTCAGAGTCCAGAGGTGGCATACTTTACAAAACTCCATTTGACACCTGGCATTGTGTTTGGTGATGTAAGGCAGTTTTTGTGCTGATGTTAATGCCAGAGGAGGTTATTGAGTCAGCAGAGAATTTGGCGACTTTCATGCACTTCATGGCTGTGTTGCTGTGGTTCCTAAACGCTTCCACTTTTCAATAATATCACTCAAAGTTGATTGTGAAATATCTTGGAGGGAAGAACTTTTGCGAACTGAATTGGTGGAACAGTGTCGTCCTATTACAGAAGTGTGCTCCAATTCAGTGATCTCTTTAGAACGATCCATTCTTTTACAAATGTTTGTAAAAGCAGACTGCATGAGTAGGTCCTTGATTTTGTACACCTGTGGCAATAGGACTAAATGAGACATCTGAATTCAGTGATTAAAGGTTGTGTCCTAATACTTTCATCCATCTAGTGTACGTCTGTTACATCTGCACTTTGCCGTTCCCTTGTGATTTAATGAAAAAAGAGTGTTGAAAGAATCAGAGACACAGTGTGTCTTGAGGGTGAGTCTTAGAAGTCTTACATTGTATGGTTTCTAAAACTACCTCTCTCTTTTTCTCTGCAGCATATTGTGTGTTGAGATGTTATGGTAGAGGCATGTCTAAGAAGGCGATGTGCTCGACTGACTTTATCTGCCACTGTCCATCAAGCACACACTTCATCCTGCATGGTCCCCTCAAGTCTACAGCACCCCTCCCCCACCATTGTTTACTATGTAATAATATTGATGGTTGTATTGATTTCTTAAATTTAATCTGGGATTCTTGTATCCTCCAGATTTATTTTCCCCAGATCTTCTTCTTGTGCATGTGATGTAAATGTGTAAAGATTTATGATGGTCCAAAAACACGCCAGCAAAATCTGCCTCTGACTTTGAGTTACTTTTTCAGGCTTCACAATGAGACTCGCAGCAGTGCACACACAACATGTTTTAGCATGTGTTTTTCCTCTTGTGACTCAGTGATGCTACTTAATCTAAAAAATTCAAAGATTACAAAATACCAAACAGTTACAGTATTTAAGTAAAAAGAAAGCCTTCCATGGAAAGAGAAGAAAGACTCTATTAATAAAATATAAAAACATTATGTAGAAAAACAAGCTTTTAAATGGGAGTGTCTATCAGGCTCAGTTTTACTGCAAGAGAGACTAGAAGGAGAATTATTAAATAATGTAAGAAATATTGCAATACTGGCAACACATCATCTTTGTCGTGATGTATGCCGTACCTGTGCCTCACACTTATTTAGTGGAAAGAAATTACTTTTATGCCTGTTTTCCCACTGATCTGGCACCTCGAATAATCACCTGTGTGCAGCCCACCTACCTATGTCCTTAGTTTAATCTGTCTGTAAGCTTCTTAATGAAAGAATGACCTTATTGACTACTAGATCTAGCTCATGATAATCTAAGAGCGATGATTCAGCTAAACCAATTCAAATTAACCAACATTTGCATTGATTCCTGTATTGAGCAAATACATTTAAAATGCATGGGCTAACTTACTAAACCTTACTGCCAGGAAGGAATAAAACTAATCAAAACTTAGTCAGCTAGTTATATAGGAGACTCCTTTTTTCTGGTAATGAAGTCTCGCTCCTCATCCTCGCTGAGTCATTCTTTGTCGTTAGCTTTCCATTGTACATCATAAAGTTTTCATGAACATCATACAGTTCCGTCTGTATCTAGATCTTGGTCTAGAATGTAGAATTTCCCAAGAGACCAGGAATGCCTTTGCACGCAATCATTATCATTCATCGTTTCCTTATGTACAGTAGATTACCCTGAAATACTACATTCTAGAGTTTACAAGGAAATTCATCATTTTCTCTGAGTAAAAGCCAGTACACTAACAATTACAAATCAATTTACAACATAAAATATCAGCCTTCACATAGCAGCATTTCTTATTTTGTTGATACGTTTGATTCAGAAGCAAAAACTGTATTGAGGAGATTATCAGAGCTTTTAATGTTAATCGGAAACTGATCATCAGATAAAAACAAGATAGCAGTTTCATTTAAAGTGCTGTACCCAAGACTAAACTCTTCTAACATCAGATATAATGACAACTGATACGAGTTCTAAGTGCTTCTACACAATTACTACTCATGTTATGTATAACCCCATTTCCATAAAGTTGGGACGCTGAACAAAATGTAAATAAAAAACAGAAAGCAATGATGGCCAGATCATTTTAACTCTATATTTAATTGAAAATAGAACTAATAGAATATACTACATGTTGAAAATGAAAAATATTGTTTTTTTGTAAACATTTGAATTTGATGCCTGTTTAAAAAAAGTTGGGACAGGAGCAACAAAAGACTGGTAAATTTGTTGTGTAATACTAAAGAAATACCTGGTGAAACATCTGACAACTAATTAGGTTCATTGGCGACAGGTAGGTAACATGATTGGGTATAAAAAGAGCATCTCAGAGAGTCTTTCAGAAGTAAAGATGAGGAGGGTTCACCACTCTGTGGCGGACTACATGGGCAAATAGTGCAACAATTCACTAATGATGTCTCTCAATGTAAAATAGCAATGACCCTGGAGATTTCATGTATGTAATATCATTAAAAGATTCAGAGAATCCAGAGAATTTCCTGTATGCAAGAGACAAGGCCATAAAACAGTACTGGATGGATTGAACTTCAGGCCCTCGGGCAGCACTGAATAAAAAAACATACATGATTCTGTAGTGGAAATCACTGCATGGGCTCAGAAACACCTCTGAAAAACATTGTCTGTGAACACAGTTCATCGCTGCATCCACAAATGCATTTAAAACCGGCATGAGTGACTTGGACATCTGTAAAGGTGCCATTAATTCTGTATGATATATATAGATTTTGGAGCAACATATGCTGCTATCCAAACAGCATCTTTTTCAGGAAAGGTCTTACTTATTTTACCAAGACAATGTCAAACCACATTCCGCATGTATTGCAACAGCATCACTCTTTAGTAAAGGAGTTTACGTGCCAAAGTAGCCTGCCTGCAGTGCAGACCTGTCACCCACTGAAAACTGCTGCATTATGAAACAAAACAATTCAGTTGATGCTGCTCTGCGGGGCTTAGATTGACTTAATTAGTTTGTGTTTGTACCGTTTTTTTCATCCTATTCCCCATCCTAACTATTATTACAGCTGGAGTGAATTTAAAATACAGTAATAATCTTCTCACTTTAGTCATATTATACCAACTTTACACAATAGCTATTATAGTACTCTTATAACATGGTGTTATAATGTAAAGAAATGATAGGATTGTCATAGTACCTTTCTGTCCTGTTGTAGTATAAGAGAAAGGAAACCGTTTACCAGGAAAACTGAGCAAATCCCAGTTGTTTACTTCCATTAACCACTTAATAATGACAAAGAACGAGCATTGATATGTTCTGCAGTTGTATTTGCACTTCTTTTTTTATCTCTGCCCATTTCAGCTCATCTGCCCGGGTCAAATGTGAGGCTAATTAACGTTAATTAACGTTCCTGTCGGACACCACGCATACCAACTGTAAATATTCCACCAATGACCCAAGGACTGCCTGTAATTTATTTAGTTTTGTGTCCAGTTACTTTTAGACTTAATTCTATCTACTTTAATCAGAAAGTGACCAGTAAATGTGAGGCTGGGTCTTCAGTGCAGATGGTTTGAGTATAACGGTCTAACAGGCACCTGAACTTAAATGTAGTGCCACTTAAGGTGTAACGAAGCGCAAAATATGTAACTGCCATGCTCTTTTTGCATGAGAAACACTCTTAAAATTCAAATTTTAAAATGCTCAACTCCACAAGAAGCGTAAAAATGTGTATAAAATTATAGTTTGTGAAGTCGTTGTAGGACAGTAATTTAAATAACAAACACTATAAAAGTTTCATAGGCTTGTCTCACTTTCCATGAAAAAATATTTTTGTGATCAAGGCTAACTAGAAGTCTTGTCTGGATTTCAGGTTTGTCAGTCAGTGTCAGCTAATGAATGCAAAGCCAGTGGCTCAAATATTGTTATTCTAAAAGTCCTACAGATTTGTAAGGGATTATGGAGCAGTCGCCTCTGACAAGCACAAATGTGCATTGATACCTGTTATTTATAAATAATACATTTTGAGAGTTTCAGTGTTTGCTGATCACTCCCGTCTCTCTGAATGTGGAGGTTCAACGTTCTGATGGTGTGTCTATGAGGTACCAATTATTAAACCACCATAAGCTGAAGCCGTTATGGTCAGAGACGCTTATTTTCATCCGCATACTATGAATGCCCATGCTGATTCAAAACATTGAATTCTGTGGATGGAAAATAAGATTGAAGTACAAAACATAAGCAGGTAAAGAAGCCGCAGAAAGCAAAAGCCAACTACTGTCCTGATTACAGGTGAAACTAAAGAAAGCCTTGAGGAGGAAAGGCAAGTTACACATACATTGACCCACAACCTGAAGATATTCAGCCGAAATCAGGCTGACTTTTTCCTTCCCACTAAATGTGATAACTTGAAATTAACGCAAGATCATTTGTTTTTACTTTAATGTGAGATTTACAATGGGTTCATTTGTTTTTCAGTATGTTGCAGGTAAACGCATCATCACTGGCTCCTGTTGTCAACTTTTATATCCACCCTTATATGTTCCAGTTGGCGCAGGCTGTAAAAGGCCTTTGGTGTTGGAGCAATATGGAGCATTTTTTTCTTATTCGGCCTTGCGGCTCCACTCCTCTAGATCCTGAGGCAAGTCAGTTGCTGGCCTACAGGTACACGTGACCCAGTGAAGACGCTCTTGTAAATTTGTGAAGAAGCGTAGGGTTGGTCTGCCCTTTTTGTTTGGCCTGCTGGACTTTGTTATTGGTAGTGTAGTGAGGGTAGTGCTTTTGTTTTTGCAATTTATTTTTCCCCTTTTTTTGTTAGTTTAGTTAGGTTTTTTTTTTTCAGGGTCTTTTTTTGTTATTTTGGGCTTTGGGCCTCCCTGAAGTTATGTTTCCTTTATTTTTTGGTTTCCTTGCTTCAGTTGCTGAAATGATGAAAATAATGCTGAAAATAATTTTGATGACTGGATAAAAGTGCAAAGCATCAAATAAATTGACAATCTTTATTTGATGGGTTTCTTATTATTATTATTATTATTTATTAATTCAAATTTTTATTCTTTGCTCTGGTCTGGCGTCTGACCGGGCAGTCTTGCTTCCTTTTTGTGTGTCGTACCCCTAGCACACGTAACAAGATTAAGATTAAGTGGCCGTTATTAGTCCCACAACAGGGAAATTTCACCTCCACATTTAACCCATCCATGAATTGAAACACCACACACACACACACTAGTGGGCAGTGAGCACACTTGCCCGGAGCGGTGGGCAGCCCTATCCACAGCGCCCAGGGAGCAGTTGGGGATTAGGTGTCTTGCTCAAGGACACCTCAGTCATGTGCTGTCAGCTCTGGGGATTGAACCGGCAACCTTCCAGTCACGAGGCTGGATCCCTAACCTCCAGCCCACGACTGCCACTAACAAGATATATTTATTTAATTAATTTAATTATTCATTCACTTTAATAATCCTAGGCTATACATCACAACAAAAGGTGGCAAACATCTTTATAAAACAAGTGAAATAGGTGCTACTTAGAAGTTTCAGTTTGTGGAAATTCACATTGTGAAGTGCTTCCTACAGTTTGTATGCAACAATGTTTAAAAGTCACACAATGCACTTTTCAGCCTTCTATATTAGCCACATTATTATTGCATGATTACATTTTACACAAATAATGATGCGTCATGCTTGGCAATGATAGTTTTAAAATTTCTAGGATGCGCATCTCAAACCTCACAATGCTTTGATTGGATTATGATATTTTAGAAAACAATAAAAACTTACAGAATCAGTGACTTGAGAACTTATACAATACCAGAATATAATACAAGCAATACAATAAGTGTTTAAATTTGTACTTTTATAATTTTATTTTGGATAAATGAGCACATATTATGATAACTTTTAATCAGTCATAACACTGATGTATACATTGTGACAAATCAGCTTTACAGAGTCATGGACCCAGATCCCTAATTATTAAGCCAAGAGTAGCAGTGGCAAAGCAAACACACCCGAGAGGACATCTGAAAAACCCCTGAGAATCAACTGTTCGTGCGGAGACACAGACAGGGAGCTGACAGAATGTTAAACAGATGTGATCAAAGCACATCATCTAGTGTCAAGTTGTTGATTAATCAGTCTCTTAGCGAGGGACAGAAGAGCTGTGGAAAAACTACCCAGAAGAATCTGAAACTATGAGTTCATCCCTTGTGGCTTCAAGTGGACTGGCATACAGAATGTCTCTGTAAGCTGAATGAAAATAGCCTTTGTTATGGTGGCTCATTTTTGTAGGTTTCAGTTTGAATTGATGACTAGACTGTATGTAAACACACTCAGGATGCACTGTGAGCAGATTAAAATCAGATCACTCAAACATATTCAGAGCTGGTAAGAGGCAGAAAATTGACCTACAGCTAATGTTTAAATGTGTTTTATGTGTTTTCATTATTCTTATACAATTACACATACACACACACACACACACACACACACACACACACACACACACACACACACACACAATGTCTAAGCCACTTATTCTCCTGGGGTGCTGGGGCCTATCCCAGGGCTCTTTGGGTGGAAGGCAGGAAACACCCTGGACAGGTCTGTATGCAATTATGTGAGTGAAAAGGCATCTGTTGAGCGCTGACTAGGTGAGAGGATAAACGACAAAATGAAAGATGAAGGATATTTGAAGCTGAACCAAGAGCCTTAGTGCACTCCAGGCCAATTAAAGCGTCCAGACCAAACTCGTCCACTCATACAGTAATTGGGAAAACAAAAGTAAAAGATACTTTTTATGTGGGAAGAGTACAATGGGATCTCATCTGGTCACACTGGGGATGCAACAGTAAAATGTAGATGGAATCCAGCCAGCTGTGATCCGCAAAGCATATACAGGTTCTGGATTCTCTGTCTTGTGACAATGGATCACTTTTTTCTGCATGCAAACAACACTCCAAATGTTTAACACAATTGGTTGCTCATCTCTGCCACACTTTCATGCATTAGGATTATTCATAGCTTGAGTATCTAAACAGAGAAAGTTGTCAACCATATAAAATCTATAACTTACTATAAAATCTGTTAGCTGGGACTGCATTCAGTAGGTTATATAAACCTGAAACTTGGTCATGAACTCTTAAAGTCAATCTGAAGTCAACATAAAACTTTTAACTCTCACGCTGAAAACTTCTGTATTTTGTGTTGTTTCAGTGAAGAGTTACAAACTATTTATGCTGTTTTTGTCAGATTTTATCAGTGATTTTAAATATGTTTTAAAATGTGTGGCTTCATTATGGCTTTTGGTTTATAGATCTCTCGCCATTCAGTTTAAGTGTAAATAACTTCGGCCGTTGCCAAAGATGGCCATCAAATGGACTGACTTTGTGCACACACGCTCACATACACACACACACACACACACACACACATGCACACACACATATGCACACACACACACACACATGCATACACACCATCACAAACACACACACACATATGCACACACACATGCACACACACATACACACCAACACAAACACACACACACAAACACACCTATGCACACGTACACACACACACACACATTCATATGCACACACACAAACACACACACATATGCACACACACATACATATGTGCACACAAACACACACACACACACACACACATATGCACACACACACACACGCACACACATGCGCACACACACACACACACCAACAAACACACTCACATGCACACACACAAACATACACATATGGACACACATACAAATACACACATGTACACTCTTGCTCAGACACAGTGGTAACCTTGGTAACAAAAAAGTCTTTTTTGTTATGCTTTTGTAAATGTCCTGTCCTGCTCACCAGCGCTACGTATTAAAGAGTAAAAATACATCTTCAAATCAAGCTTTTAACAAATAACCAAGCATGTTTCAGAAACTACAGAAAACATACATCAAAGTCTTTTTTTCAAATTATTATTTTTTCTGACTTTTCTGCCAAACAGATTCTGTTCATCGTCAGAGAATCTGACTTCTTGTTCTTTTTGAAACGCCTGCTTTTCCCGATCGAATCAAACTCTGAAGAATAAAATTGTCCTACTCATTTCCAGCCTGAGTAACTGGGCCACTTCAGCTCCAACAAAACAAAGTGAAACGTTTCTTTAAAGGGAAACAAGGTGTGTTGAAAACTGGGAGGCCATGCTAAGAGTTCTTTGTGAAGAATTTTCTGAGCCTGATGAAATGGGTTTAAATGCAAGTTTAATATTTCAAAATATGCCTTCTAACACCTGTAACTGTTGCGTTCACAAAGCTGCAGCTTCATATTTGTAGAGGACTTTATTAGAATCCTTTTTGTGCACTGCCTTTTAAATACAAAGGGATTCATATACACATCACTGCTGATTGGATAACATCTCTGACACACGCAACAAACGAGAGAGAGAGCGCGTACCTCAAAGCCAGTTGGACACAGTTTAGATGAATCTTATTGTTCAGCCAGATAACTGAAGAAAAACGATGCACAGCGTGTTGAGACTGAATGTGCCCATGGTTTCCCCTGGAAGTTGCTTTAAGGGAGAAAATCAGAAAGTGTTCTGAATTCTGATTCAGGCCCCTGTCTCGTCTGTTTTCTACTGGCGTTTTCTAGAAGGGGACGTTACAGACATCAGACTACAGCGACAACACCATGCCAAATATTTCTCAGTTCTACACCCAATTCTATCATCAATCTGCATGTTATTTCAACAAACCATGCCAAATCAAATTGGTATCTCTTTTAAGTATCTTTCCTCGCCATAAATGTACTCTAAAAACTACACTTTAGACCAAAAACCTTGGTGTGAGCAGAATGGGCCCTAACATCGGTGCTACCAGGATTCTCAACCGGAAACTTAGATCAAATGGTTGGCTACCAGTTCATTGGAAAGAAAAGAACAGATTAAGTTGCAAATCTACACTTAGGAGTCTTAGGACATGAAATATCAAACAAGTAGACATAATTGCAGATCATTAATTCTTAAATCTCTGTTGTGACTTGACACTGTTAAAATAAAAAAAAATAAAAAAAAACAATTCTGATTGGAAGTGGTCCACCAACTTAATCACTTTCAGTGAGAGGCTAAGCAACTGTACTCCTCTTCTATGTGTGTGATCTCAAAAGAGTAGATGTCATCATATTTTCTTGTTAAGTACTTTCTCAGCCGACAGGCAGCCTGAACAGGAGATAAATGAAGAAAGATCAATAATAAACAAAAGAATCAAATCAGTTATATATATCAGTAATAAAAATTGAGAGAGTCTGATGGTAATGTTCTCAGCTGAAGGAAACTTTTATTAATGACATTCAGTACTCACTTCATACAGCGCATGCTTACGTTCCTCTTCTGTCGAATCTTCTGGGGCAAGAAGCTCCACCTCCAGGTTGCTTATTACTGTGAAAACATCTACAGAGAGAAGGTACGTCATATCAGTATGATACGTCGATAACCATACATACACATGCACACAAACTCATACTGTACCTTTATGGGAAGGAGGAGTAGTAGCACTGCGAGTGTTCGAAGATGCAGTGGAGAAAGTCACTGGATTCGGAGGAGCTGTAGTATTGAACGGAGGGTGATTGGATTCACTGGGCTGAGGTTTTGTAGTTTCTTTCACTGTAATGGGAAGTGTGGATGTATCCATAAAGAACTTAGTACTGTGGCAAATCACTGTATTTGTAATTTTTGATCATCTTGCTTCATAAACTGTCTGTGGGACAGGCTTTTTAACTTGTGTCTTATTTTGATTCTGGTGCTAAAAGTACTGAATGCACTACAATTTATTTTATGAACATTTAAACAACCATTGAGTGCAAAAATAGCTTTCCCAATTAATTTTTTTATTTTATGTGATGGAAAACCAATTGGGCTATTTTAATAACATTTTAAAAATAGCTCCTCTGATCACATCTTAAAAGCTTTCTTGGTACTACATAGAATCTTTCTGATAAGAATGTAGTCCTGGTATTCCTGAATCACTGTTTTTGTTTGTCCTAGTTGGCAATAAAAATTAATCAGAGAAGAAATAATTTTTGTGAAACTGAGTCTAAAATTTGTTAGCAGTCACTTGACAAAAAACATCAATACTTTTGTTGGATTCACCATTGCCTGGAATTCCAGATGGATTTTGTGAAAATTACCGTCAAAATAAAATACAGTATAAAAACAAAGTTGGTATTAGCATTAGAATTGTCAACATTTTAGGGAAAAATATCTTGTTCTTCAGACATTTATACGCAATAAAAAGTAGGTTTCATGTTGATGTTTTCTTGTTATAAGATTAGGTGGGCTATTGCATACTCTGGATGTTCTGAAAAAGCTATATATGTTTCCTAAAATTACTTTGAGGGAAGGTTTTAATATAAAGCATGTTAAGCTGTTTGTAAAAATGTACAAAAAGAACCACTCTCTCTTTTAAACTACGTAATGAATTCTGTGGGATAAAAAGTAATCTAACTTGTTATATTCAACTCCAATAAATAATAGAATGAAATAATAGAATGCAAAACAAAATTTTAGTGCAAATGAACAAAAGTAGTATTTTACAGCAATTGCAACATCAAAGACCTCAGTTTCCTTTCTTTAAATCAACTTCTTGCACACTATAATCTAGTCCTAGTGTGACCCTGTCATTGCTATTGTTATTGACAACCGGCAATAAAAATGGCTGTTTTTTTCTGAAATTGTATTAACAAGCACATGCCAAAATCACACTTACTTGCAGTGCTGGGGGGCTCTGCTGTGAAAGCTGTGATAGTTTCTGAAGGCACAGCTGTGGGGGTTCCTGCAGGCACAGCTGTGGGGGTTCCTGCAGGGACAGCTGTGGGGGTTTCTGCAGGCACAGCTGTGGGGGTTCCTGCAGGGACAGCTGTGGGGGTTCCTGCAGGGACAGCTGTGGGGGTTCCTGCAGAGACAGCTGTGGGGGTTCCTGCAGGCACAGCTGTGGGGGTTCCTGCAGGGACAGCTGTGGGGGTTTCTGTAAGCACAGCTGTGGAAGTTCCTGCAGGGACAGCTGTGGGGGTTTCTTCAGGCACAGCTATGGAAGTTCCTGCAGGGACAGCTGTGGAGGTTTCTGCAGGGACAGCTGTGGAGGTTTCTGCAGGCACAGCTGTGGAAGTTCCTGCAGGCACAGCTGTGGAAGTTCCTGCAGGGACAGCTGTGGAAGTTCCTGCAGGGACAGCTGTGGAGGTTTCTACAGGCACAGCTGTGGAAGTTCCTGCAGGGACAGCTGTGGAAGTTCCTGCAGGGACAGCTGTGGAGGTTTCTGCAGGGACAGCTGTGGAGGTTTCTGCAGGCACAGCTATGGAAGTTCCTGCAGGGACAGCTGTGGGGGTTTCTGCAAGCACAGCTGTGGAGGTTTCTGCAGGCACAGATGTGGGGGTTTCTGCAGGCACATCTGTGGAGGTTTCTGCAGGCACAGCTGTGGGGGTTTCAATTCATTAAATTGAATTCAATGAATAAAATGTAAAGACATCAGTAGTATAACAATAACACATTTGTAAAATAAGAAATAGAAAACTCAACTCAAATAAATACTTTGATTAAAACGAAGCAAAGCAATATTTTAGTTTATGTAAAAGAAAGCAACATTTTACATCTATTCAAATTAGCACACTTCAAATTAGCTTCTCAAATTAGCTTCTCCTGTTAATAGTGTAAAGCTAATCTTAGTGTGACTGAATTGCTGCTTTTGTTATTGATAACTGGCAATAAAAGTTCATAAAATCCCACAGTTAAATGTTCATTTTACAGAGATTCAGTTCAGCTTGTCAGTAATCACATGACAAAAGCATACTCACTTGTGTTAGTGGTGGATTCTGTAAAGGCTTCTGTGCTTCCTTGAATCGGTGTAGTAGTGACTGGAATTCCAGATAGATTATGTGTAATTAAAAATAACAATTAATGGAATGAAAGGTGAAGACGCTGAAATTAGTAAAAGAATAGTACATTATTATAAAAATGTATGGGAAATAGAAAAAAATGGAAAATAGAAAATGTATGGACATAGAAATAGAAAAACCCATGCAGGTTTCATATTGATGTTTTGTAATAAGCTTAGTGGAGCTACTTTTGTCTGGATGTTAAGAAAAAAAATTATAAAAAGACCTCCTGTGTAGCCTTTGATATTTATTGTTAAACTTATGTTCAGTAAGATAAATAACTTTCAGAAAATGCATATGTATGTATGTAAGTATAAATGTATATAAATCTTCTTACCCTGCATCATATGTGACTCAATATTCAGGATGTGCTTTTTACCTTATGCCTTGTTTCGACTGAACAACAACGGATATATTCAATAACTACAAATCTACAACTGCTGAACGTACAAAATGCCCTACAGTTTCTTTTGAGAAAACTAGAACTACACCCCTAAAAAGTGGTTCTTCAAAGGCTCTTTAGTTTAGACAATGCAGAAAGAGTTCTTTTGCATGATGTTAAACCTGATGTATATGGTTCTTTAAATAACATTTTAAAAGTGGTTCTACAGTCCTAGTGTGAGTCACTTTTTTATTCTCAATTGGAGGTAAAACAAAACAAACTCCATCAGATGAGCTTTATTTTTCTGTGAAATGTAGTTCTAAATTTGTTAATATCACATGACAAAAGAGATGCTAACTTGTGGTGGTGGTGGGTTTCAGAGTTAAAAGCTTAAATAATAAAAAAAATCAATAAAATAAACAATAATAAAAAACAACTAGTGACTACATTACTACATTATAAAAATTACTGGAAAATTACAGAACATTACAGTAAAATTTAACTGTACAGCATTTCACTGTTTAATATTCCTAAATTTGGACTAAAGTGGATTGAGTAATTTATGAAGCAGTTTTATTCAAACTGTCTCTTCTGTTATTAGAGAGTTTGAAGAAGCTCTATTGTTATCTCTCATACTTCTTATTCTTCTTCCACACCACTTAATGTACAGACTCAGTTCAAACTGCGTTCCTAAGGTCTCTGTGCGGTGACTTGTGCTCTGTATTTTTGGAGTCGGTCGGATTGGCAATTTTTAATAAATTAAGCTTAAAAACCTCCCAAAAGAATGAATGATGAAATGTTCAGAACTTCAGATTCTAACTGACATCGATGACATCACAGCAGGCCACTCAGTCTCACAGACACATCTGATCAAACAGGGAATCTGCTTTAAAATCTTTCTTTCACCTAGAAACTCCATTTCAGTTTTAAATGGTAGAGAAACTTGTCCTTTCTGAAACCTCAATATATCTCATAATTTTATCAATTAGCTTTAGAGTTATGAGCATTTGTTTGGCACTAGGCACAGAAAACTGCCCCATTCACTCCCATGTAAATTTCTCAAAATCAGAATCTGCTTATTTCAAGATTTTGTCTGTGTTTAACTCAAACATTTTCTTCTCAGTACACACAACATCATACCAAAATAATCCTTAAGGGGTCTCAGCTCACACCATCTATCCGGTTAAGCGATAGAGTAAACATTTCCCGAGTTATGACTGTTTGTTCAGAGGGTGCAAATCAGACTCAAACAAGGCTTCTCCACTAAGAGCTGCATAATAACAGAGTGACAGTTCATTTGAATGACCCCCCCCAACCCCACCCCCCCAAACACACACATCTCTCCCTCTCTCACATACACACAAGCAGACGCACACACACAGACACACGCCACACTGTTCAAACTGTGGCATACCACGTCCCACCCTGTTCAAACTGTGGCACACCATGTGCCACCCTGTTCAAACTGTGGCACACCACGTGTCACCCTGTTCAAACTGTGGCACACCACGTCCCACCCTGTTCAAACTGTGGTACACCACGTCCCACCCTGTTCAAACTGTGGCACACCACGTCCCACCCTGTTCAAACTGTGGCATACCACGTCCCACCCTGTTCAAACTGTGGCACACCATGTGCCACCCTGTTCAAACTGTGGCACACCACGTCCCACCCTGTTCAAACTGTGGTACACCACGTCCCATCCTGTTCAAACTGTGGCATACCATGTCCCACCCTGTTCAAACTGTGGCACACCACGTCCCACCCTGTTCAAACTGTGGCACACCACGTGCCACCCTGTTCAAACTGTGGCACACCACGTGCCACCCTGTTCAAACTGTGGTACACCACGTGCCATCCTGTTCAAACTGTGGCACACCACATGCCACCCTGTTCAAACTGTGGCACACTACGTGCCACCCTGTTCAAACTGTGGCACACCACGTGTCACCCTGTTCAAACTGTGGCACACCACGTCCCACCCTGTTCAAACTGTGGCACACCACGTGCCACCCTGTTCAAACTGTGGCATACCACGTCCCACCCTGTTCAAACTGTGGCACACCATGTGCCACCCTGTTCAAACTGTGGCACCCCACATCCCACCCTGTTCAAACTGTGGCACACCATGTGCCACCCTGTTCAAACTGTGGCACCCCACGTCCCACCCTGTTCAAACTGTGGTACACCACGTCCCACCCTGTTCAAACTGTGGCATACCATGTCCCACCCTGTTCAAACTGTGGCACACCACGTCCCACCCTGTTCAAACTGTGGCACACCACGTGCCACCCTGTTCAAACTGTGGCACACCACGTGCCACCCTGTTCAAACTGTGGTACACCACGTGCCACCCTGTTCAAACTGTGGCACAGTACGTGCCATCCTGTTCAAACTGTGGCACACCACATGCCACCCTGTTCAAATTGTGGCACAGTACGTGCCACCCTGTTCAAACTGTGGCACACCACGTGCCACCCTATTCAAACTGTGGCACACCACGTGCCACCCTGTTCAAACTGTATCCAATCAGCTCTCAGTGGCAGTAGAACTAGCCTCCTGGTGACCCTATTGCTGTTTTAGTGAAATACATTCTTATACTTTCCAAAATTAAAAGACAAATCATCCCCTTAGAATTATAAGAGCAGTTCTGAGATATTGAACTTCAAAGATTTCGCATTCCAAATAGCAAATCTGACACGTAAAAACATCTTTCATGCATGAAGATTACAGGAATCCTAAATTTACTCTATATGAAGTTTCCTTTAGATTATACAGTCCCAGCAGGGAGGTTAGTCTAAAGGCAGTATGAGGTTTTGTTTGTGACTCTAATGTGCCAAAATGTCTTATCTTGATTGAAAGAAGAAAAAAAAAGGTGCATGAAAAATGTTTATGTTATAATTAAGAACCCATAAATTCAAATGCATTCTATTTAATTACCGTTAAGGCTTAATATTTATCAAATTTAACACAATATGACTTTTTAAATTTTAAACTTAAAATTTTCACAGAGTTTTTTTAACTTTTTCTGAAGTCACTGAGCAGGGTGCCAACAAGACAAAGAAGCGGAACATGATTGGTCCTCCTGTGTGTGTTTAAAGTGCCGTTTGGCTCACAAATACAATCTAAAGTTGTTTTCTAGATAAAGACGTCAAAAATTCATACACATTAACCTTACAATTCCAAGGTGATCGTAACGGTGAGTCTACCTGCTGTTCCTTCCCATTTTGCGCTAATGCCGTAATTGAAAAACTGTTTGAGAGCACATGAAACCTGGCATTTTCAAGGAAATTATTCCAAGCATGGGTCCTGTCCTGCTGAAATGTATTTTTATTCTTTAGGTATGTTTAAGCATACAATTAGGAATATTTGAAGTGAAGGTTTTTCAGATAAACACTAAGAGGTTTATAAGAATGTTCTTAAATTCAGTTCTTGAAAAAACTCTTTTTAAGTCTTCAAATATTCTCTGAAGATAATCTTATAATCTATTATCTTATAAGATTTCTCTTAAGACAGTCTTCATTATTTTCTTATGTACCCTATGTTGCATTTTACCACGTACCACAGACGATGCGAGATACATTCTGCATTTTGTTATTTCTGTTCTGTATCCATTTACAGGATAGCAAAATAGAGGAAGAACATCAAACTGAGCGTTTAAGAAATGTTAAGTGATGGTGGAAAAAATAGCCAAGATGGAAAAACATCGTCTTTGGAAAATATGATGACAGATGAGGATGGGCAGCAGTGGAAGAGGCAAACAACAAATTTAGATGCTTCCCCTGTCAACTCTTACAGTCTAAGACAAGAGTGAGGCTGTCCTAAGGTTAAGGAAACATTTATGAACATAATATTTTTAAGAATACCATTTGTTCTTAGAATTATTCTTAAGAAAACAGTTAAGAAAAGAAACGTTATTTGAAGACGAACCATTTCTCATAACAATATTATTACGAATGAATTTAAGAAAAACAAACATTTAAGAAGATTATCCTTTTTAATTTGTAAAGCCGTTACAAATGCAGAAAAATAAATAAATAAATCATCTAAACTTCGTTATCTGTTATCAAATATCTGTTTAAAATATCAGAAAAGTCTTAACATCTGTCTGATGGTAAAGTGTTGCATCTCACATCACTGCGCATCCCTATAAGCAATATTAAAATGATAAACAATAAGGGTGCCTCTTAAACTGTAACAGTGAAGGACATTCTGTGAAATTGCATTGTTATGAAAAAAGCTTTATGGGGAATGTTTTGAAATTCGTTATATTTTGAACCTTTTTGAAAATGGTTCTGTATATCACCAAAAAGGGGCTCTTGTTGTTACGATGTCAAGCTTGGAACTATAGAAGAACCCTTTTGGTGTTAAACAGAACCATTTTAAAACATATTCTCCATCAGTCGGGAGAACCATTTCACCATGCATGGAATTATTTAAGCATGGAATGGTTTCGTGAAGAAATGATTGCTCTGTATAAACCCATTCCCTTTTCTAAAGAAGGATCTTATAGGAGCATAGACTACAGAAAACGTGTAAATCTCTTATTAAATATCTTGTTCCTCTGGTGTGGAATCAGCTGAGTCTCGGTCAGCTCCAGCTCTTATGAGCTTTCAGAATGGACCATCATACATCTAACAGATTTCAGACTGAAACACCCAGCAGTCCAGTTTAAAGACTGAAATATCTAGTTTTAAGATGTGAAGGAGGTGCGTTGAGATGGTCCCTTACCTGTTATATTCTGGCCAGCTACTGTGGCAAGCAGCATACCAATGAAAAGGATGGAGGAATCCATAGTGGACAAGACAGTGAGCAAGTGCTTCGGACAGGCCACTGACTCAGAGTTATCCTGACAGCACTCTGCCTCTCACTGGCTCAAGAAGTGTTAGACACAGAAACCAAATAGTTTTCCTCATTCTGGTCAAAGGTCCCACATCTTAGATGTAAGGAATGTTTGATTTGCTTTGGCAAAAAGATATTTTCTTCCTTAATGCCAGAAAAGCACTCAGCCTTTATCATTCATCACTGACTAATGTAGATCACCCTGAACTACCACTTTCTGCGAGGCAGGGAGAGAAGCAAGGAAACACTAAATCGTTTTGATAGTGACCTCCACAAAGACATGACCCTTAAATGATTCGGTTACAGACCAATCTGTTTACACAAGGTCAGTTACTCTTTAGCATCATTTTAGCCTGTAGGTAATAACAGGCTCTTTTTAATGACATGCTATTTCACAGCACTTGAACTTCCCCTTTGCAAAGTACCACTCTGAGTTCACTGAGTGACTGATCATTTTAGACAAGACTGCTGTTGCAGCAGCTTTTAAAATGTTGTGACTGTGACGAATATCTTTATGTTATGTTATCTTATGAATTATGTTGACTCTTGACTAACTTACGCATGGACTGTAACGTGTTCCATAGGCTTGTAGAAACACTGCGCAATGGGTACTGAGATCACATCCACCTTGTAGGCCTTTTTCCATGCACAGTTTGAGTTACTCTTCATCTCCAAACTTGTTGCTTGTTGCATTAGTTTGTGTCTGGTTTGGTTTTTGATGGTCCTCATGTAATTCTTAGCCATGTTTCCAAGTATGTCTTGTTAGTTCTTCTGATTATTCACTTTACTAGCTTTTGTTTGCTCATGGCTGGTTGATATATTTGCCTGCATTCTTGTAATCCCTTCCTTTCAAAATAAATTCAGTTAAACTACTCGTCAACATCTGGCTTATTCTTTTTTTTAAGGAGGAAACATGATGCTATTATTAAATGGTTAATTAGAAGGTATGAAAAAGTTTTATTGAAATATAAATGATAAAATTACTTTTGGGAGCAAAACACATGAAACAATGCTACTGCATAAAGAACAGCTTAGGAGCTGAAAGAGTTGTGACCTGAGTAAATTGATGTCATCATATTTGTAATATTTATTACATTTATTAAGCTCAGACAAGGACACATACATTTTTACAAAAATCTATTGCGCACATTTTTTGATATATATTTATATACACTGGCTGCACTGAATAATTCTTGATGCCACAGTAAGATCATAATAATAGACCCCAGTAACAAGAAACATTTACCCCTCAAAAAACAAGACTTTCTGAAGCTTTATAAAGATATTCTGTTAAGACATACAATAACATAATTCTACAGTAAACAACAAAAAATTATATTTTAATTAGCATTAATAATGCATTTAAATAAAAATACATAAAATATCCATCCATCCATCCATCCATCATCTTCCGCTTCTCCGGGGTTCGGGTCGCGGGGGCAGCATCCTGAGCAATGAAGCCCAGACCTCCCTTTCCCCAGCCACTTCCACTAGCTCCCTGGGAGGGATTCCGAGGCGCTCCCAGGCCAGCTGGGCGATATAGTCACGCCAGCGTGTCCTGGGTCTTCCCCGGGGTCTCCTCCCCGGTGGACTTGCCTGTGACACCTCCCAAGGGAGGCGTCCAGGAGGCATCCTAACAAGATGCCCGAACCACCTCAACTGGCTCCTCTCGACGTGAAGAAGCAGCGGCTCTACTCCGAGTCCCTCCCGGATGACCGAACTTCTCACCCTATCTCTAAGGGAGAGTCCAGCCACCCTGCGGAGGAAACTCATTTCAGCCGCTTGTATTCGCGATCTCGTTCTTTCGGTCATTACCCAAAGCTCATGACCATAGGTGAGGGTGGGAACATAGATCGACCAGTAAATCGAGAGCCTTGCCTTATGGCTCAGCTCTTTCTTTACCACAACAGACCGGTAAAGAGCCCGCATCACTGCTGACCCAGCACCAATCCGCCTGTCAATCTCCCGCTCCCTTGTACCATCACTCGTGAACAAGACCCCAAGATACTTAAACTCCTCCACTTGAGGCAAGAGCTCATCCCCGACCCAGAGAGGGCTCTCCACCCTTTCCCGCGTGAGAACCATGGCCTCGGATTTGGAGGTACTGATCCTCATCCCGGCCGCTTCACACTCGGCTGCAAACCGATCCAGTGAAAGCTGAAGTTCACGGCCTGATGTCCCCAATAGGACCACATCATCTGCAAACAGCAGCGATGTGACCCTGAGGTCACCAAACCGGACACCCTCCATCCCCTGACTGCGCCTAGAAATTCTATCCATAAAAATTATGAATAGAATCGGTGACAAAGGGCAGCCCTGACGGAGTCCAACTCTCACTGGGAAAAAGTCTGACTTACTGCCGGCCATGCGAACCAAGCTCCTGCTTTGTTTGTACAGGGCCTGAATGGCTCGTAGCAAAGAGCCATGTACCCCATACTCCCGAAGCACCTCCCACAGAATACCCCGGGGAACACAGTCGAATGCCTTCTCTAAATCCACAAAGCACATGTGGACTGGTTGGGCAAACTCCCATGAACCCTCGAGAATCCTGGAGAGGGTAAAGAGTTGGTCCAGTGTTCCACGACCAGGGCGGAACCCGCACTGCTCCTCCTGAATCCGAGGTTCGACTATAAGCCGGACTCTCTTCTCCAGTACCCTTGCATAGACCTTACCAGGGAGGCTGAGGAGTGTGATTCCCCTGTAGTTGGAACACACCCTCCGGTCCCCCTTTTTAAAAAGAGGCACCACCACCCCAGTCTGCCAATCAAGTGGCACCACCCCCGATGTCCATGCAATGTTGAAAAGGCGTGTCAGCCAAGACAGCCCCACAACATCCAGAGCCTTGAGGAACTCGGGACGGATCTCATCCACCCCTGCAGCCCTGCCGCCAAGGAGCTTTTTAACTACCTTAGCGACTTCGGCCTCAGTAATGGACAAGCCTATTCCCGTGTCCCCAGACTCTGCCTCCTCACTGGAGAACATGTTGGTGGGATTGAGAAGGTCCTCAAAGTATTCCTTCCACCGCCCAATGACGTCTTCAGTCGAAGTCAGCAGCACACCATCTCCACTATATACAGTGCTAGTGGCACACTGCTTTCCCCTTCTGAGTCGCCTGACGGTTTGCCAGAATCTTTTCGGAGCCGACTTAAAGTCACTTTCCAAGGCCTCACCGAACTCTTCCCACACCCGGGTTTTTGCCTTGGCAACGACTGAAGCCGCAGATCGCTTGGCCTGTCGATACCTGCCAGCTGCCTCTGGTGTCCTACAGGCCAACCATGTCTGGTAGGACTCCTTCTTCAGCTTGACGGCATCTCTCACCTGGGGTGTCCACCACCGGGTTCGAGGATTACCGCCCCGACAGGCACCAACTACCTTGCGACCACAGCTACAGTCAGCCGCTTCAACAATGGAGGAGCGGAACATGGCCCATTCTGAGTCAATGTCCCCCACCTCCCCCGATATCTGGTCAAAGTTCTGACGGAGGTGTGAGTTGAAGATCAATCTGACAGGTTCTTCTGCCAGACGTTCCCAGCAAACCCTCACTATACGTTTGGGTTTGCCTGGTCTGACTGGCATCTTCCCCCACCACCTGATCCAACTCACCACCAGGTGGTGATCAGTTGACAGCTCAGCTCCTCTCTTTACCCGAGTGTCCAGTACACATGGCCGCAAGTCCGCTGACACGACTACAAAGTCAATCATTGAACTGCGGCCTAGGGTAAAATATCCAGAGCAAATAAAACAGAATAAAAATAAAACAAGGCAGCAGTTGGGAAACACTGCTGTAAATCGATAGTGTAACTACAGTATTAGTGACCCTGATGCAAAAAAGTCTAGATATTCTGGTTAAGACATACCTGTGGGCACTAGATGGAGCCATACTTACTTTACATACTTTAATCCACACTGAAAGCATGCAATCATGAGTAGCACCGCTGTCTCTAACTGTGTCCAGTACACATAGTGATTGGTGACCGCACTGCCTGACCGGCCTGCATCTCCACAATACATTCGTTCGGCTCAGACCCACCAGCACTGTGCTTAACTGTTTTTCATGTTGCCTCCCCTTTGCGTCCCACTTTTTAACTCTTTCGTTGTTTGTGTCTTTGTTTTTCTCTCATCCACAGACGACTGTCTCTACTGTAGTTAGGCCTGTCACAATTATTCTATACCTTCCTATCGCAGTTATTTAAGATGACCATAATTACTTAAGCTGACTGTTATCTTTTTTTCTCATTTTGAAATGGTTGGTTAAGATTTTTGAACTAATTTTAGACATTTTTCACTGTTTAAGTAATTTTAGTAAATTATCTTAATGACTAATATGTTTTGAGATTCCTTTTTCCAAAATGTAATAAGCATAATAAGTAATAAGTAACTTACACTCACTGGCCACTTTATACCTAGTACCTAGTAAACACCTAGTAAAAGGTTGGACCCCTTTTCCTTTCAGAACTGCCTGGAACGTGTTGCTGGCATCAATTTCAAATTGGGCATATAAACTCACCAGCCGCTTTATTAGGTAACCCTTGCTAGTAAAAGGTTGGACCCCCTTTTGCCTTCAGAACTGCCTTAATTCTTTGTGGCACACTTTCAACAAGGTGTTGGAAACGTTCCTCAGAGATTTTGGTTGGTTATTTGAGTTTCTGTTGCCTTTCTATCATCTGGAACCAGTCTGCCCATTCTCCTCTGACCTCTCACATCAACAAGGCATTTTCGTCCACACAACTGACCGCTCACTGGATATTTCCTCTTTTTCAGACCGTTCTCTGTAAACCCTAGAGATGGTTGTGCGTGAAAATCCCAGTAGATCAGCAGTTTCTGAAATACTCAGACCAGCCCATCTGGTACCAACAACCACGCCACGTTCAAAGTCACTTAAATCCCCTTTCTTGCTCGGTCTGCACTTCAGCAAGTTGTCTTGAGTTACGGCCATGTGATTGGCTGATTAACTATTTGCATTTTGCTATTTTTCAAGCAATTGAACAAATACCTAATAAAGTGGCCGGGGAGTGTATAATAGATTACGTTTTTTTGAGCAGAACACTGTAGCTTTCTTTATGTCATTATGTACTGCTGAGCTTGGGCAGTTCCCCGGCCAGGCAACCAGCGTCCTTTCTGTGTGGAGTTTATACGTTCTCCCCATGTCTGCGTGGATTTTCTCCGGGTTCTCCGGCTTCCTACTAGGATGACTTTATTTTCCCTCTTAACCCTCAAAAAACTCCTCTGCATAGTGTGGATTAAACTTTCACTGTTAGATTTTTATGTGCTATGTGCTTCAGCGCTCACCGGACCCTTGACCCTGCTCTGTGAGTTCACTTGGTCCTCTGCCTTGTGGATGAGCTGTTGTTGCTCCTAGACATTTCCATTTCACAATAACAGCTTTTACTGTTGACTGGGGCAGTTCTAGGGGCAATGCTGCAATTTCAGGAACTTGCTTGTGGTAAAGGTGGCATCTTACACCAACAGTTTAAAGTCAAAGAGCTCTTCAGTTTGATCCAATCAGCTGCCATTTTGTCTATGGACCACAGTCCTCCCCTTTGCAAAAACATTTGGGTCATTGTGTTTCCCACAGCTTTAAGCCATGAAAATGAGTTCAAAATAAAAATAAACCACAGAAAGCTGATGTCTGAGTATGCTCTGTTCCTAGATTATCCAACACAAAGTGATGATGATTCTTCTTTGTGAATTTTTATTTTAGTGATTCTTAGTGCATGAAAAACAGCACATCAAAGCAGTGATTCTGCATTCTTCCAAAGCATTATTTTTGTGTGAAGCAACAATTTTGATGCTGGTTTTCGGTTTAAATTGTATAAGTGGATTAAAATTTGTATTATTGCTACTAATATTAAAATTATATTTTTATTTATTTTGATAATAAATGTCCCTAGATTTCTGTCTCTGGTGCTAAAGAAACATTAAAAAAGGTATTCAGCATTTTATATATATATATATATATATATATATATATATATATATACGTTTGTGTGTGTGTATGTGTGTATACACAATGATGTTCAATAAAATAGACTTTCAAAGTTTAAAAACTACATTCATGCAGTGCCAGTAAAGACTGTTACATTCACAGCCTCCAAACTGTATGAATGCACTGATACTTGTACAGCACGTTTCTGCCATTAAACTCAGTAACAGCACAATCTTGCTTCTGTAAATTGTGGGGCCATTACAAAG
Organism: Pygocentrus nattereri; assembly: GCF_015220715.1. Lineage (NCBI taxonomy): Eukaryota > Metazoa > Chordata > Actinopteri > Characiformes > Serrasalmidae > Pygocentrus > Pygocentrus nattereri. Next base: position 19,403,394 of record NC_051238.1, on the reverse strand, counting down.
TTTTCCATTCACTATCCACTACCCTTACCCTAGCTTTAACCTTACCCCTTACCCCAATGTTAAATGAGTGTATGTACAGGTTTTGGTCCCCACAATGGGGCATAAACCTCTAGCGCACACATACACCCACACACGCACATACACACACACACACACACACACACACATACACAAACTGCCCTGTTTATAATTATAGCTATTCTTACTCTTTTTATTTTTTAATCAAGTTTATTCAGAGCTCCTTTTTTTTTTTTTTAAATCGAGTTTATTGAGCGTCTAATTGGATCACCACCTTACCGTGGTGGAGAGGTTACATGATCCTAGGAGCTATGTTGTCAGGGGCGAAAGCTCCTGGTAGGGTCTCCCAAGGCAAACAGGTCCTAGGTGATGGGCCAGACAAAGGGTAATCCAAAAACCCCATATGATGGAGACCATCAGGACCCAGTTTCCCTCACCTGGATATTGCTGTCTCACCCTGGAGCCAGGCCTGGGGGAGGGGCTCTTATAGAGGTCCAGTGCAATGTGGATCGGGTGGCGGCCGAAGGCAGAGGCCTTGGCGTTCCAATCCTTGGCTATTGAAACTGGCTCTCAGAACATGGAACGTGACCTCTCTGGCAGGGAAAGAGCCCGAGCTAGTGTATGAGGCTGAGAGATACCAACTAGATATAGTTGGGCTCACCTCAACACATGGCAGGGGCTCTTGAACAGACTCTCTTGAGAGAGGTTGGACTTTATTCCATTCTGGGGCTGTCCAGGGTGAGAGGTGTTGGGCAGGAGTGGACTTACTCATAGCTCCCCGGCTCAGCGCCTGTGGGGTTTTCTCCGGTGCACGGAGAAAACTCAGCGCCTTGGGGTTTTCTCCGGTGCACGAGTGGGTTGTGCTTGTGAGACTCTGGAGGCAAAAGATGGGTACCGAATGGACAAGCGGGCCGTAGCTTCGACAGTTGCTGAGGCAAAAACTCGGGTGTGGGAGGAGTTTGGCGAGGCCATGGAGAAAGACTATCGAAAGGCACCGAGAAGGTTCTGGCAAACAGGTCAGGCACCTCAGGAGAGGTTCCCGACCAACACTGTATACAGTGGGGCTGAGGGGCTGCTGACTTTGACTAGGGACGTCATTGGATGGTGGAAGGAATACTTCAAGGATCTTCTCAATCCCACCAACAATCCTGCCGTAGAGGAGGCAGAGCTTGGAGATCCGAGTGAGGGTCCGTCTGTCACTCGGGCTGAGGTAGCCAAGGTGGTTGGAAAACTCTTTGGTGGCAGAGCACCGGGGGTGGATGAGAAATGCCTGGAATTCCTAAGGGCTCTGGATGTTGTAGGGCTGTCTTGGCTGACACGCCTCTGCAACATCGCATGGACATCTGAGGCGGTCCCCCTGGAATGGCAGACCGGGGTGGTGGTCCCTCTTTTTAAGAAAGGGGACAGGAGGGTGTGTTCCAACTATCGGGGGATCACACTTCTCTGCCTACCTGGTAAGGTCTTTGCAGGGGTACTGGAGAAGAGAGTCTGACCGATAGTCGAATCTCAGCTACAAGAAGAACAATGCGGGTTTCCCCCTGGTCGTGGAACACTGGACCAGCTTTTTTATCCTCACCAGGGTCCTGGAGGGTGCGTGGGAGTTTGCCCAACCAGTCTACATGTGTTTTGTGGATTTGGAGGAGGCAATCGACTGCGTCCCTTGGGGGATCCTGTGGGGAGTGCTCTGGGAGTATGGGGTGAGGTGCTCGTTGTTACGGGCCATTCAGTCCCTGTACAAATGGAGCAGGAGCTTAGTTCGTATAGCTGGCAGTAAGTCAGATTGATTTTATGTCATGATTGGACTCTGCCAAGGCTGTCCATTGTCATGTTGTCGTAACTTTTATGGACAGAATTTCTTGGAACAGCCAAGTGGCAGAGGGTGTTCAGTACAGTGGCCTCAGGATTTCACGTCTGCTCTTTGCGGATGTGGTCCTGTTGGCGTCATCAGGCCGGGTCCTCCAGCTCTCTTTGGATCAGTTTGAAACGGCTGGGATGAAAATCAGCACCTCTATATCTGAGACCATGGTCCTCAGTTGGAAAAGGGTGGAATGCTCTGTCCAGGTCTGGAGTGAATTCTTGCCCCAAGTGGAGGAGTTTAAATATCTTGAGATTTTGTTCACGAGTGAAGGAAGGATGGAGCGATAGATTGACAGGCGGATTGGTGTGGTATCTGCAGTAATGCGGACCCTATATCGGTCCGTCATGGTGAAGAGAGAGCTGAGCCAGAAGGTGAAGCTGTGAATTTAATCTCGACAAATGCCTTGGTATCCCTCCAGAAGAGCTGGAGGAGGTGGCGGGGGAGAGGGAGGCCTGGGCCTCTTTGCTTAGGCTGCTGCCCCTGCGAGCCGGACTCAGATAAGCGGTTGAGGATGGATGGATGGAGTTTATTGAGAGCTCCTATTTTTTAATCGAGTTTATTGAGAGCTCTTATGTTTTAATCGAGTTTATTGAGAGCTCCTATGTTTTAATCGAGTTTATTGAGAGCTCCTATTTTTCAATCGCGTTTACTGAGCTCCTATTTTTTAATCGAGTTTATTGAGAGCTCCTATTTTTTAATCGAGTTTATTGAGAGCTCCTATTTTTTAATCGAGTTTATTGAGAGCTCTTATGTTTTAATCGAGTTTATTGAGAGCTCCTATTTTTTAATCGAGTTTATTGAGAGCTCCTATTTTTTTAATCGAGTTTATTGAGAGCTCCTATTTTTTAAATCGAGTTTATTGAGAACTCCTATCTTTTAATCGAGTTTATTGAGAGCTCCTATTTTTTAATCGAGTTTATTGAGAGCTCTTATGTTTTAATCGAGTTTATTGAGAGCTCCTATGTTTTAATCGAGTTTATTGAGAGCTCCTATTTTTTAATCGTGTTTACTGAGCTCCTATTTTTTAATCGAGTTTATTGAGAGCTCCTATTTTTTAATCGAGTTTATTGAGAGCTCTTATGTTTTAATCGAGTTTATTGAGAGCTCTTATGTTTTAATCGAGTTTATTGAGAGCTCCTATTTTTTAATCGAGTTTATTGAGAGCTCCTATTTTTTAATCGAGTTTATTGAGAGCTCTTATGTTTTAATCGAGTTTATTGAGAGCTCTTATGTTTTAATCGAGTTTATTGAGAGCTCCTATTTTTTAATCGAGTTTATTGAGAGCTCCTATTTTTTTAATCGAGTTTATTGAGAGCTCCTATTTTTTTAATCGAGTTTATTGAGAACTCCTATCTTTTAATCGAGTTTATTGAAAGCTCCTATTTTTTAATCGCGTTTACTGAGCTCCTATTTTTTAATTGAGTTTATTGAGAGCTCCTATTTTTTTAATCGAGTTTATTGAGAGCTCTTATTTTTTTAATCGCGTTTACTGAGCTCCTATTTTTTAATCGAGTTTATTGAGAGCTCCTATTTTTTTAATCGAGTTTATTGAGAGCTCCTATTTTTTAATCGAGTTTATTGAGAGCTCCTATTTTTTTAATCGAGTTTATTGAGAGCTCCTATTTTTTAATCGAGTTTATTGAGAGCTCCTATTTTTTAATCGAGTTTATTGAGAGCTCTTACACTCTTCAATGTTCTTAATGTTCCTTTTTTTCTCGTTCCCTCTTTCTTGACGCCGCAGCGCTGTAACTGCACATGGTCATGACAAAGTGCGCTGCACTGAGCTGAACTGAGCTGAACTGACAGCCAGTCAAGCGGCGTGAAACAGACGCGAACCTGACAGAGAATTTACTGTTACCCAGAGTTTACGGATAAACCGTATCTGACTCGATTTTCCCAGCACCGGCCGTGTCCTGCTGCGGGTCTAACCGATTCTTAAAGAATATAAATTTGATATGAAAGCGCATTAGTATTTCATTAGAGCCGCAGAGAGTGCGCTTTCCTGATTCCTCGCCTGGTCAGCGCGGCTGATGCGCTGTAATCTGGTCTTTACGTCAGAGCCAGGAAAGGCTAACAGCGCTAATGTGACCATGAGAGGAAACAAAAAGCTTCTTGTCTGTCGAGCGGCTCTCTCGCCTCCATCGTCCCCGGCGATAACCGACCTGACACGCCAACGGCAGCTCCCACAGCAGCTATGCAAATAGGCAGAGCATGGCAGAGATCGGAGTCCGGCCACACACACTCCCACCGCACACACTCCCTTCACACACACTCCCACTGCACACACTCCCTTCACACAGTCGTGGATTTGCATCTGAGCCTCGCACACGCTCCCGATGAGCCGAAGAGGACCATGGTAATGTGCAGCTCTTTAATATTACACTCGCTGTGGAAATT